>NW_028258143.1:3757500-3842500 GCF_053883595.1 Heterocephalus glaber
AGGGAGAGCAGGGCCATTCCTCTTCAGAAATGTTACAAACAGCTTTCTAAGCTACTTGTTTTCACTTTCCAGGTGAGATTTACATAGGGATCGACATCAGGTTTAGATAAATGGCTTTGTTAGCAGTTAAGAGCCCCCAACATGTCAATGCAGCTCCAGGAGGACATCATGGGAAAGCTGGCAGCAGTTGCCTAATGCAATCATTTTATCACTTGGCAGTGTGTGGAGCAAAAGATCCACAAAGAAATGACAAAATAAGGTTATGTCAGGCTCTTTATCCCCAGAGATTCCAAAACACTTCTCAGAACATCACAAGGATTACATAACAAAGAACTGAGTTATCTCCAATCCCATTTTCTAATACAACCTTCTTTTACTTGGAATTATGCTGTTTACCACCTTCTAAGTTACTCAAATAAGAACATCTCATCCAGAATTGATTGAAAAGAAAAAATAAAGTTTATTAAATTTCTTTTCAGTCTCTTGCCTGGTTCTTTCCAGGGCACATATGCTTGGGCTAATTCACAGAGCTGTAATGAATACTGCTTTGCCTTCTCCAATAAGCAGTTTTAGATCTCACAGAATTGCACATAACTTCCTGCCTCAGAGTGGGCAGAAAGGGTAAGTTTGGGCTTAGTGTACTTTTGATCATTTAATATCTCTTTTTACATGGTCCATGTAAATACAAGTCACATTTTCAACCTCTAACTTGCAGCCTGAGAAACTGAGTTATTGAAACTTTAAAAGACTTATGTAAAACACAAATCATGATTAAATCTGGAAATAATAGAAAAAGGGAATGCAGGGCATTTTAACAGCAGTACTTTGTTTTAACCACTTAGTTCCCACTTAGACATTTTAGGAATACAAAGATATTCAATTCATGACAGAAAGATATGCACACATTATATATTCAATGATTCATATTTACACTATCTACCCATTTATAGAACAGTGAAAATTCATAAAATGAAAATGTTTAAATTTAGACTAAGTTATCTAGTTTAAGTAGTTGAACTCTACTACATTTCTTACATTTTCAGTGTTAATAAAGAACTGGAAAACTACCATTCAGCCTTATGGAAATTCCATGATTACTTCTAATAGGCTATAAATCCACGTTTTCCATAGCCTATTGTTTTCATCTATCTATGATGCAAATTCTTCACCATCTTTTTATGTACAGGATTCATATTTTTATTTTGCTGCTAATACTGTACAGGTGTGTCTACCATGATAATGTGTTTACATAGTGTAAGACAAGGTGTTTTGTTTAAACTATTATAGCATTTAGCAGAGTTTTGAGTTATGGAAAATATTGAGCATAATATCACAAAACGTAAGTTTCTTCCTATTTTAGATTTATCTGTTTTGTTTTTATGATCTAGACTCTGTACTGCAGTTCATAGATAATACTGCATTTTAAGAAAAAGCAAAAAGGAAAGAGAAGATCCACCTACATAGCAAGAATCTATTGAGTATTTTAAAACATACACAAGACATTTTTCCTGAAACAGAGTAAGTCACAGGGTGGGATATAAAAATTCAGATCATTAAGACAGTCTTCTATTGAGTATGTATTTTATCTGGGCTTCTTACATCTTGATACTGTGTCACTTGAGAGCTCCTCAAAACTTTGATGAATATGCTAATAAAGTAAGTGGCTACCGAGCTAAAGCAGTAGCTGATTTTTGAAGGAAAATTACTAAGAAGAAAAGAAAAAATAACATAGGATATTAATCTAAACGAAGGGAAGTATGAAATAGAAGTATGTTTTCCATGAGGAAAGATGGTAGATTAAATACAGGAATGTGTACTCTTCTAATGCTAGGAAATAAGCCATGGCCAAATTAAATGATAAAACCTTACATAGAAAATGAATATCAGACTATAAATAGAGAGAAGAAAAAATTCAAAATAAAGTTAAAACATGTTGACCACATTATAGAGGTAGAAGTATAGTAAGATTCTAAGAAATTAATGCTTGCATTTCTGTGAAATAATGAGTAAAGTTTGAGAATGAAAATGCATATTTAAAACTATTGCATATCTCAGAGTTAATGTACTGACTCAAACCTTTAGCAAGTTTAGCAATGTTTGAATCAGGTAGTATTTAAATCCTCTCTCCACATATTCATTTATAGTGAGGGCTACCAGAATATATTGTATGTAAATTTGTTCGTATATTTGTTACAATGTGAACAAACATGCATTTCTGAAAGGTATACAGCAGAGTAATATATGACACCTTTGAAGCTTTTTACTTAAGGCCCTGAACTTCTGTCTCTATTAATGTTATAATGCTTTTTCAGAAAAGAATATGCTAGAATGTCTTCTTAAGTTTTCAAGCATAAAATTTGTGCTAGAACCAAAAGAATATATATGAAAGGCACAGGTAGTTTGAGAAATATATGAAAGGCAAATAAACAGTAGTTAAAAGGTAGTTAATATGTTTACTCAGATTATAAAGATATATAATCTGAAGGATTGCTGTGTAATTTAAATGCCCTGATATATACAGAAAACCCAGCAAAATGACTAGTATGTAAATAAGCATGCAGTAAATGCTAACAGTTCTTATTAATCTCTAGGTTATGATAGGTGTTTTGTATCATTATCATTGCAGAACTACTCACTAAGTAATAAGAACAGGTATTACAAACAGTACCCTCCTAATCCTCAACCCCAGTGCCTCTCACTTTTCAATATTTCCTTAGCATTTCCTATATATTCAGTATTATTAGATTATACTCTAAGCTGTTGCATTCAATATATGTGTACACATGTATGTATGAATATATGTATGTATAGATGTATTTAAATTGACTGTCATTTTCCTCTCAGTTAATAAAAGATTCTTGTGTACAACCTTAAGAGTTAAATGTGATTAATTTCTGCCAGGTAGAATGTATTTCAAGACTTTGAACATGTGTTAAAATCATTGGGTTTTGAAGAACTATCCATTAAAGACTTTCTGAACTGTGACAATGGATATTGACAGTGGTTGTCAAACTAAACCACTATTGATTGGCTCACATCATGTGTATAGCAAAACCAATTTCTTTCAAGTGCTTCTTCCTAACTGAAATACATTATTGCAGCCTTCCTCTCTGTTTATTATAACACCCAAGCTCATCGTATGTAACACATCCAGCAAAAAGGTTTCACAATGAGCACAGCAGCAAACGGCAACACAGAGAGAAGTGAAGGCACTTAGCAATCCAAATACTCTTGTACTGTAAGTTGCTATTCCTTTTGAAAATATTGATTCCTGGCCGAGTCTTTGTTTTTATTTTTCAATCCTGGTGAACAGAGAAAGACCATGGACTAACAGAGCTTTGCCACTATTTAAGGACCCCTTGACTCTCATGGTTTCTCCTCCTGAAAGAAACCATTTTAAGTGTTGTGGATGTGTTTAAGTGGTGGGAGAGAAAGTGTTTATGTTTGGGGTAATGCTCTCCTGCCCATAAACATACATAATCTTACACACACACACACACACACACACACACACACACACGCACACTTGTCTTTTCTCAAACCATAGAATATTTTCTCTACTGAATGATTTGAGCCAACTTTTGGCATATGCTACATATTGTACAGTTTCGGTATAAATTTAAATTTGCATTGTGCCTTTCTTCCCAAGAGGGCACATTCTTACTGAAACAATACTCTTATATAACAAAGAGCAGTTCCTACAATACCCTCATGAGTGGGAAGAATTCCAGATTTATTTACTTTTTTCCTTGAAAATATTATTAAACAAAGTCCCAAAACATCCCTTTCCACAAGTACTGACTGATACCTTGGGCTTCCTAAAGACTGTTATGAATAGCCTAGAGCCTGGAGAACCTTCAGCAGAAGTTTTACTCTTTAAGAAACTCGAAGTTTGCTGAATGCAAATATCTAGGAAAAGCAGAGTATTCCTGAAAGATTTGAGTAATTGTCATGGTATTCCTAAAATTGCCACCCCTCTAAAAACTGATCCATATAGCTCACAGGACTCACTCTGATCATGTAAACAGGATTGACTTTGAACGAAAACTATGAATGTTTTAATTCACTCTGGTGTGGTTGCCAGCTTGTTTCCTAGTCTAAACATGCCTGAAAATTTAAAGAATAAAATTGCTTAGGAGTCGGCTAAATTCACACGGAGCAAAATGTATCATCCTTCAAAGCACCTTCTTAAGCCGCCGAGTTTCGAGTTTCTGTGGACGTTCTAGATGAGGATTTCTCCTGAGATAAGGATCCCTTTGAGTCATGACTCATCTCAGGAGAGAGGTCCCAGGAGAAGGGCTGTGCTAGCGCTCTGGGCCTTGTCCCTTTGCTGTGGCCTCTGGTCCTGCATTCCCCAGCTCTGAGACAGGCATCTGGCCTCAGGCCACCCTCCTGGCACTTTCCTTAGGGCTCACTCTGTCCTGAGGAATGGCTGGTTGTCAGAGTAGTAGCCTCGCTTGCTTTTCAGGACATCAGCGACCAGGAAATGTTAGGCTACAGTCAGTCTTTCAGAAGACAGAACCCTCTATTAGGAGCATCGTTTTGACATAAGCTTCATGCTACTTGCTCCAAAATGTGTGTGTGAAGCACGGATGTCCTCGCCCACAGGAAGTGTGTTGAAAATGCAAAGGGTGCGCTGAGCAGATCTGAGGATGCAGTATGTAGTCTACGGCTAAGTGATCAGGGATAGTGGGGTGGTTTGTCCTCACAAATGCTGACAGACAGCTGCAGTTTGCAGCTGGCAGGGAGCTTATGCTCGCTAAACAAAGATCTAGCTGGAGCCCGGTGAATACTTGGCTCCATTGCAGTGATCATAATTCATAACATACATCTCTAAAGGAGGGGAACAAAACTAAGCAAAAACCCAGAGAGACTATGGTGTGTTGACACTTGCTGCGCTCTGGATATGTGGCATTTTATTTACTGTCCTTTTGGGAATCCTCCTGCATCCCTGTATGGAGAAGGGTGGCCCTGTCTGTGAAGAGTGAAACTGCTTTCTGCTTCCTTGTTACCATTCTGGATTAAATCTTCTTTCCATTAAAAAATCATGAGATATTTACTTGCTGCCCAAACCCAAGTGTTATCCCAAATATTCTATTTCTTTTCCTAAAGGAGTTCATTGTAATCAAATTGCCAAGCTTTTTTGGTTTCTGACCATCAGATAACCCCATTCTTGGGCACAATTTATACTGGAGTCTCAGTAACATGAGATGCTGAATCTGGAAAGAACTTAGAGCGAACACAGCACAAATGCTTCCCGCTTTTGAGATGAGGAAAAAGACACTCAATATATTAAGTCACTTGCCCACAGCCAACAAGTTAGCAAGAAACATAGTAAAGACTCCATCACCATTTTGTAGCCGCTATTTCTGCTTTTTGGTTAGCATGTCCTTATGCTTCTTAGATTTTCTTTATTGGAAAAACTGTTCTTAAATCCAGAAGAATGTTCTGGCAGAGCCAGCTCTGTTGCTCCAGGTGGCCACTGCTGAAAGGATTCTCCCACTAACCAAGACTTTTGGATTTGAATCTTAATGCAGTAATTGACATCAATTAATTCTGTTTTATTCTATACATTTACAATTGGACAGTTTTAAATATAATATGGAACTATATTTAAATTTATATGCATAATTATGCATAATATTATGAAAAATACATGCCCTGAGAGGGGAAGTTACAGTAGCCTTCCTTTTGACATGTGGCAATGCTAAGTGTTTTGCTCAGATTCTTTTCTCTAACTTTTGTTAACCTGATATCTGTGATAGATGATGATGATGATGATTATTATATTATTTGAGGTTTTGAGTCTTTCCATTCCCTGGGGGAAGAGAATTCTGTTGGTGAATGCCTGGACACCCCTCCAGATGCAGAAGCCACTTAGAAGAGTGCTCTGCTAGATGTCCTTTCCAAGCGCTTCATCTGAAGCTGGGAGGGAATAGAGAACATTGAGCTACGGATGGTAAAGTGCATGCTGCCAAGTTCCCACCCCTCTGAAATTTGAACTTTTGGTCTCTTGAACAGGCTGCAATCGTGGTCTTCTTCAAGCTTGTTTACTCTTAACAAAATGGAACTTCTGGTTTTGGAAAAAAATATCTTGGGTTTTAAGGGCCTCCAAAAGCTTCTTGAGACATTAAGTACCTCTTACATAAAATAACATAGTGATTTAAGACCAGAGGAATTGGAAATGCACAGATTAAATGACCTTTAAAATACACATAGGTTTAAAGTCTATTGAAAAATGCACTTAGCAAAAAAGCGTTGGAGATTTATTTCTAAAATATGGTAGGAAACATTAAGTAAACTCAGAATGAGGTGATGCACACACATTCTCATTTTGACTTAAAGATCTACGTTAAATAACCCAACAGATGGAGTCATCAGCATTTATTCCAACAGGGACATTGTGAATGGTGAGAAAGACACAGTGAGACTAGGGTAATAATACAAACTACTGTCACTGTTATACTTTAATCCTTCAAACCATCAAAGCAGAACGAAGAGTACAAGAGAAATATTCTGGCAGGATCTGCCTCCCTCCCCATTCTTTTTAAGCAATTCAGTTAGGAAATGACCACTAGAAAATAGAGCCTTAAATGGGTCACCAACAGACAAGTTTAACTGTTTGTACTCTATGGCACACCAGAAAAATTGAAAGGTCTCCTGTGGGCCTAATCTGAAAACACTCCTGACGACATATCCTTAAAAAGGCCAAGGAAAGGAGAGGGTTAGAGTCCTGAACCCAGGTGGTCCCTGCAAAGGAAGTTGAAGTTAGCAGCCGAATTGTGAGGGAATGGCCAACTGAGAATTGTCCTGGGTCATGTGACAGGCTGGTGAAACATTTTTCTTTTGCCAGTTTTGTGGTTTATGAAGTAAGCTGCTGTTGGAATGCATAGTGCACTCAAGGCAGAAGGTGGGGTAAGGTGAGTTTTCATGTTATAAAGTTCAGTGCTGTTGCCTATACTTGCCTCAAGCCTGGGATAGACAGAGTGGATAGTACAAAAAAAATTAATAACCGAATAGCATCTGAGTAAGATCTGTAGCAAAAAGTACATTGGCCTTTGTCTTAAGAGATCTGATTTTGAATTCCAGTTCTACCAGTTAGGGCAATGTGTGACATAACTTTCCTGGATCCCAATTTCTTTATCTGCATGATAGAGATGTAAAGACCTTGTTGCAATATTGTAAGAATCAAGTGCTATGTCATGTAAAATCACAATGCTTTATATGCACATGAGTATATTCCTGTCCTCATCTTCTTGCTCCCTTTTTTCTTCTTCGTTATCGTTATTATCATAACTTACATCTGACATTAGACTCCATATTGTATGAGTGAAACAGAAATGATCCCTGGGCTTTGGGAGCTAACAATTAAACATTATAAAACTGGTGTGTCTAAATAGAAAAAGGGGATGGGTAATTTAAGAAACTCTGAATTAATATATGAAATTAAATTAAGCTTATATTAATAATTGCTGCCAGTAAAGAGGTAAGTCCATGTTGGATAAGAGGATTCCTACGAACTGCTTCATGAGATAGAGTGCATTTTCTCACACTTTTAATGCGTTGTATACCCAATTCTCCAGCTGCCTGAATGAGTATTAACTGCAGCTTTGATGGCAATAAATATACTGCTGGATAAATTCTCCCAGGTGAGTGAGTGACATGTGTTGCTATTACCTCTTCTGCTAATAGCAGCAATTACGTATATCTAAAGCATGTAATACAATTAATTAAAATAGTTCAAATAATAATTTTGAAATATAAATCTTTTATTTTATACATTAATTTAAGATTGAAATCCTATGTCCACTCAAGCAGAAATGGCAGGACATTTGCCTTGACAAATTTGGCAGCAATATTACCTTATGCAATATCCGTGTTGTCAGAATTATATCAGAAGCACATCTCAAGCCACACCGCTGGAGGGCACATAAGTATATTTTAATAATCACAATTAAAGCAACTTTTACATATTAAAATATTTTAAAATATCCTTGACACTTGAGTTATTCCAGATGGAACAGCAGTTCTGGGAAGAATCTAGAACCGGAGGAGCTGAATTGTGAGAGGGGGAGGAGTGGCGTTTGTAGTCAGTAGAAGAGCCTTTCACTGTGCTGTTGCTCTGCTCAGAATCACATTCACCAGTTTCAACTCAACTGGCTCCTTCTGGTGGGGTGAAGGGAGTCCTCTCACAATGTAAGTTTCCATGCGGCCAGATGGGAATGGTTAGTTATACTTGTCAGTCATTAATCCCACACATTGGCTGTTTTTTTTGTTTGTTTTTTTTTGGCAGTGCTGGGGAAAAAAAAACCCTCAACCTTTGCATAGAGCTACATCTTCAGCCCTTTTCTATTATACTTTTTATTTTAAGAGAGGTTTTGACTTAGTTGCTAAGTTGCCCCAGCTGGCCTAAAACCTGAGACTCTCCTGCCTCATCCTCCCAGTGTGCTCAGATTGCAGGCTTTATGCCACCACACCAGGCTATTGCTCCTTCTTGGGCACATCCTGCTTCGGGGCATTTGCACATGGTGCTTACTTTGAACTGAATGATCTTCCCTTAGGTATTTTCCTCAAAACTGTCCTAACTTCCTCCAGTTTTATTCTAACCTTCTTACAGTTTCTCTGTGCTTAATGGTGCAAGTTTTCCACACTTCAGGAGACTCTCCCATTTCTTTTGTTTTGTTTTGTTTTTATGTTGCTAAACAATGTGTTTTACTTCCCTTAGCATCTCTTATACTACCACTACACTGTTGGCTGAATTTTTGCCTATTTTCTATTATTTTAGCATTTTGGGGGGGTACCAGGGATCAAACTCGGGACCTTGAGCTTTCAAGGCAGGCAGTGGAACCACTGAGCTAAATCCCTGGCCTTAGTATATTTCATTTTTTGTGGTGCTGAGGATTGAATCTAGGGCTTCCTGCATGTTATGAGGAGTTTCATCCTCAGCCTTATTTTATTTTATGCAGACCGTAACTCCAGCGCTGGGAGAATGTTGGGAAAGTCAGTGCACAGCATACATTTGATCAGTGAATTAAAGAATATTCTGCATTCTCTTTTTTAGAAAAATGAAAGCTCTTAATGTCTTGTTTTCAACGTTGTTAACATGTATAGATAAATACCTGTGCTCTAAGAAAATAACCGTTCCTCTAATTTTGTACAAAGGAGGAAAATGGCGATTGGTAAATATCATGAAATGACAGTCTGAGTTTATCTCTGCAATAGGTCTGAGGGGAGAAGAAAATCCAGGTCCTTCTCTTCAAACTGTCAGCATAGTTGTAGCATTTTTCTTTATTTACTTATTCATAGGAAGGAATCAAAAAATCAAGTCATTATCTTCACCTCATTAAAAAATCGAATTCCTTTATTTAACTTTAAGAAATTAAATCTGTTTACTCATTTATTTGAAGATTTACTAAAATTATTCTAAGTAGCATTTCCTGGAAAGAAGTTGAACAAGAACTGAAGGAAAAATTATTAAAAGAAAAAAAAGCCAGTCTAAATTGGGTATGGTGGCACATGCCTGTAACCCCGAAATCTGGAAGGCTGAGGCAGGAGAGCTGCAAGTTTGAGCCCAGCCTGGACAATTTAGCAAGACTCTGTCACAAAGTAAAAAAAAAAAATACAACATAGGGCTGGGGATGTACTTCATTCAGTGTTCCTGGATTCATTCCCCGGTATTGAAGAAAGAGAGAGAAAAAGAGAGAGAGAGAGCGCACAAAAGAAAGAAAAGAAGGAAGGAAAGGAGTCAAGGAAGGGAGAAAGAAAAAAGGAACAAGAAGAGAGTGCATGACTAATGGCAGTGATGGGGGGTGAGGACTGGAAACACAGCTGTCAGTATCAGCTGGGGGTGCCTCTGGCAGGAAGATCAAGGGTGGGCAGACAGGCTGATCCTCAGAGACAAGTTTGTAGCTGAGGTTACACACTTCCCAGACCAATATTGTCCGGTAGAACAACAGTGTCAGTCACATATATCATTTAAAATTTTCTCGTAGTTACACTCAAAAGGGTCAAAAAACCAATGGATATTCATTTTAATATTGTACTTGATTTTTTTTTTTTTTTGGTACCAGAGATTGAACTTGGGACCTTGTGCTTTCGAGGCAGGCGGCAGCACCACTGAGCTAAATCCCTGGCCCAATATTGTATTTGAATTAATCCAAGTAATATTATTTCCCTTTGTAATCAACAGTAAAATTATTGAGATGCATCATATTCATTTTCTGGACTAAGTTTTTAAAGTCTGGTATGTCACACCTAAAATGCATCTCCAATTAGATTAGCCTTCTTTCAAAAGCTTCCCAGTCACACAAGGCTAGTGCCACCTTGGACAGTGAAATCTAAAGAAGTTGTTGGGTGCCACGCCTGAGCTTACACTTGTGTCGATGATGCCCAGAACTGGCCACTGGAGCCCCCATGTGGGACACTGCAGCAGAGGCAGAGATCGCTCCCTGAGACAGGGGGGGACACCCTGAGTCCAAGTGTATTTGTACCCCAAGTTGATGGAGCAGGTCATACAAGTTAAACTTGATTTATCGGAAATAATTAGGGCCTGAATTTTAGGATGCCTGTTTTCAAACGCTGCTATGTTTCCAAAAAGTTTATGGAAGCAGGTCTTGAAACCAAAACCATAGAGTTTACCAGTGATTTGCAGCCAAAGCTTTCAGCTTCAGCTTTAATTCTCCCCAAATAATTTTGTTCTTATTGATAATAATCACCAAAGTTCCTAAAAGAAAAAGCTGAAAACAAAGAGAATCTCAGTTTAATTTAAAGAACATATACAACAAGCAAAATGGAAATGTTGCTGGACAAAAGAAAAGAAAAAAATCATGTTCCCATTCTCCTTGAATTTTTAGTGTGTACACAAGGACTTGACATATAACTGAGACTATGAAGTGATACATCATCAACCAATGGACCACAAGGAAGATTACAAACTTCCTGTGATCATGTTTTCCAGCTTTAGGGAAGCAAAGGTCTAATAAACATGACTTGAGCCACAATGAACATACTCAAATCATCCTTAAAAAATAGGTATTTACAACAATAAAGTAGTACTTTAATGGCAAAGATAGATGAACTAAGCTTAGATCTGTGCAATATAAAAAAAGAAACAATGATTATATAGTACAAATAATTTTGCTGTAATATGACAGCCTAATGACTTAAGTGCCCAATATCGTCATTATGGTTCTGAACCCCATGTGCATTAGCAATAAAGCCTCAGTAAAACTACTGTATAATTCATATTTTTGCATGAAAATTTTCTTGCTTTAAAATAGTATGAGATTTGTAAGCCCAAATTGAAAAAGTTAGTAACTTGAACTATTGTATCTACATTGTGATCTAAAGGTGTTCTCAAGGCGGTTTCCAACCTAAGCTTATGATGGAAGGAGATAAGATTTTGAGGTCAATATCTTTTAATCTGGTAAGAAATCCTTGTTATATTGATGCATCAATTTATTGGGCATATAATTCCCTGAAAATTATACAACCCAAGCAACAACCATTACTTGTATAATCAATGTATTTTAATTCTCTGGAAAAAAACCCCAAAATTGAAAGTTAACAAGTATTTAAAATGTTTACTGTGCATATAAGTATGACTGTAACAATTTCTTTCAGATAAGATAAATGAACAGAAAACTCATTTTAGGGACTGCATAGAGCAGAGATCAAATGAAAAGCTGCAAAAAAAAAAAAATCATGAAGTAATTGGATAGCAGGACCAGGCATTATTCAAGTTTTCAGATTTCCTTCCCAAGTCTTTATGTTTGTTACAAATCTTTCCCATCTTGTGCTATTACATGAAAGAAAACTGCTTATAGTCATAGTGAGAGTAGGTATTTTCAGGCTACCATGCCATGTAGCACTACACAATTTTTCTACGAGATGCTGAGAAACACAAGAAATTAACCACGTTATTATCCTTTATTTTTCTTCTAATACTTGTAAGGGAGCAGCTGTGTCCAATTCTCAGAGTAAAAGGAGAACTATACCAGTTTTACTCATTTTTGTGTTTGGAACGAATATGTGATGAGAAGTACATTTTTCCATTACTGAAGCAGAGGATGTGACAATAATTCTAATGGGTTTTATTTCATACCTGCTGTACTAGTCCTCTTTATTCAAAATAAGGTCTTCAACTGTAGCATTAACCATCTGACTTTGCAGAATGAGAGATTTATAAAAGAACTTCTTGGATATCTAAAAATGATGTAAGGACAGACAAGCTACTCAAGGGTGTCTGCGCAGATGAAAATCACTTACATTTGCAAATGTTCACACAGAAGAGGATGGAATTATCCAGAGACTAACTCTCCCCAGTTACCTGCTTTGTGGCTGAATGTATTTGATTTATGGCTATCAGACTAGGAGTTCAGAACATGAAGCACTAAAACCAGAAGACAATGCCCATCCTGTAAAATACTATTTTCCACTAATACTCAAAACACATTTATGAATTCTTGGACAAATACATATGCTGGATTTATACAACTGGCTCATTTTCTTCATAAAAAGAAATTGAAAAAAAAATTCAACCCAAGCTGTCTTTTCCATGAGCCTTGGGAAATTGCATAGTTTTGAAAAAAAGAATTGGCTTGATTTTCACAATTTTTTTAAAAAAATGGATATGAAAAGAATAAGATTGTGCCCATAAAAGCCAATTGTTTCCAAACCTCATTGTATTGTTTGGCTCCAATAACTTATCCTCCTATATGGAAGTAGGGACCACGACAGACTAAAAATGCAATAGCCAATCAAAATAAAAATTTCCTCCTGGAATACCTTCATCATTTTGGGGCTATTTGCTGAGATTCAATCTCACCCGCCTTGCCAGCACTACAGAGGCAAACTGTATAGAAAGCAACAACCAAACATTTTGTAAAGAGTAGGGGAAGAGCCAGGCATGGGGTTGCATGCTTATAATCTCAGCACTCGAGAGGCGGAGCCAGGAGGATTGTTGTGAGTTTGAGGGCAGCCTGGGCTACACAGTGAATTCAAGGTCAGCCTGAACCAGACAGCAAGATTCTTTTACGTGCTATTATATCAAAAAATAGTAATTTAAAAGTATATGTCATTTTTTTTTTTTTTTTTTTTTTTTGTGACAGGGTCTTGCTATGTAGTTCAGGCTGGCCTTGAACTCCTTATGTATCTCAGGATGGCCTTGAATTCATGGACCTCCTTCTGCCTCAGCCTTCCAAATTCTAGGTTTATAGGTGTGCACCACCATACCCAGCATAAATAAAACATGTAATTTTTGCCACTTGGCTAATATTTGAAAAGTAATTCTATTTTTAAACATTTCATGTTTTTTATATGTAAGATATTAACATTTGGATTTTTACACTGGAAGAAATATAAAACATTATCTTTTTACTAAATGTAAACAGGAATTTGAAAACATTGTGTCAGTCATATTCTAAAAATGCATATATCAACAGAGTGATATATTCACTTCAGTGACTATTTTCACTGTACTTGGAATGTCCCATATTAATATCATTTAAAGTTAAAGACCAGAGGAATATTCTGTATTAAAGACTATAGTCTTATATCAACACTCTCAGTTTGCTTTAATATGGTCATCTCAGTACATGCTATAAAGAATAGAGGATGCAGAAACAATCCCAGACACACTCAGTCACTTTTGACAAAGGGCCAGAAACAAACCCTGTAGGGAAGATAGCCTCATTAGTAAATGGTGCTGGGAAAACTGGCTTTACACATGCAGAAAATTAAAGCCAGACCCATATCTCTCAGCATGTTTTAAACTAAAATCAAAATGGATCAAAGATGTAAATATTAAAACAGACACATTTAACCCACTGGAAGATAAAATATATAAAGCTCTTGAAATCATATATGTAGACAAGGCCTTTCTGAACAGAACCCTAGTTGCATAAGAAATAATACTAGGAGTCAACACATAGGATCATATCAAATTAAAGCTTCTGCACAGTAAAGGAAACAACTAACAGAGTGAAGAGATAACCACAGGATGGGAAAAAATTTTGTCAGCTACATGTAGACAGAGGACTAATATCTAGAATATATAAAGAACTCAAAATAATAAGACCCCCACCCAAAGAAAGACCCAGTGAAAAAATGGGCAGCTCAGAAGAAGAAATAGAAGTGATTCACAAACATAGGAAAACAATTTCAACATTGCTGGCCATTAGAGAAATAAAACTTAAAACAACACTGAGATTTCTTCTTACTTTGAAAAGAGTGACAATCATCAAGAAATCAAACAACAAACACTGACAAGACTGGTGAAAAAGAAACCCTACTACGTTTTTGGTGGGAAGGTAAAGTAGTTCCATGGGAACAGACATTGTCTTCACTGGAAATCGTCAGATAAAATTGTCACTTATATTTAGAAATATAAATAACTTGTCTAGCAAGACTAAGTATAGTTTTCCAAATTTATATGAATATTCAGAGGGACTGCTTATTTATTTATGATTTTAAGACAATGTTTGCCACATTATTAGAATTCTTCTTAGGTCATGTTTTGTATGTTTTCAATCAGTAATGTAATTTGTTCTGCTTACTCAAGTTTAGACATCTATTTCCTACAAAATTAATATATTTCATTATATTCTTCATATCTATCAAATTGTATCTCCTTTACTAAGTCACTATTAAAATGATACAATTAAAGGAATTATCACTGACCTTAATTCTAACATCAATTTAATAAATTATATCCATTAACTTATTTCTTACTGGAAAATAGCCTATATTCCAAGACCCCAAAGTTCTAGCCAGGCTGGCCTTGCTTGTGTATCAAGACTGAACAAGTGGTCATGATTAAAATATACTTAAGTTTATAGAGATTCTAACAATTGTAGGTCATTTTATAATCTTCGTTTTTTGGGAGGAGGGTGACACATGCTGAAAGAATAACTTTACTGTTGAAGATGTTTTCCAGAACACAAGAAGGAAATGTGTGTTTGACGGCTCGGCCCACCACAGAATAAACTGGGCAGCAGGGGTGCCAATTCCATTTCCAGCCTGGCCACTTGACAGCTGTGTGATGTTAGGCAAGTGACCGTGCCCGTGATGGGATTTTAATGTGTCAGTGGAGGTAGGCTAAACTAGGGATCCTAGCTATTCAATCACTCACTAATCTAGGTGATGCTGTGAAGGGATTTTTACAGGAAATTAACGTCTCTCATCAGCTGACTTTAAATTAATCAGAAGCAGAAGGGATGAGATGATGGTAGGCCAGGCGAGCTCTTTAAAAAGGTCTTTAGACCTTCCCTCAGCTCAGATAATCTAAGTACGTAACTCCCGCCTGGGGAGACTTGGCTGACTCCTGAGCTTCCCTTTCTGACTGCCCGTGGACAACTAGCTTCAGCCCAGACCTGTGAGATTCCAACCTGCTGTGCTTTTACTTTCTGATTGCTTTTATCGCCTGTGGACGTCAGGGTTGCTTTTTTAAACCCCCACAGCTGAATAAGCCAATACCTTTTGGGTATATTACCTATCTGTCCATCCATCCATCCATCCATCCATCCATCCAATCCATCCATCCACCCACCATCCATTCATGAATTAGTAGCAGCACTGCTTTTCTGTTGAATCTAAAGTGACAAAGGACCTTTTAGATCTAACATTTGTCTTTTGTAAAAGTAGAGAGCTGGTTAGGGGTGGTCTCACTTACCTTGAAGTCTCACTACACATAGCTCTTGATTTTAGAGCTAGCATTTCCTGCCTGTGGCATTTTTGGAAAGGAAAACTCATCTATTTTGTTTACTATTATATCTCCAGTATATGGATACTGTGTAACATTGAATTAGTAATTAATGGTTTGTAAGTCTCTACTGGAAATGGGAGGTGTATCTGACCTTCAGTAAGGTTTTGTGTGTTTTTACTATTATGCTTTTTTAGACGATTTAAGAATCAGGAACAATTTTTGCTTTGCAGACTGTTTTCCAAAGTTAAAAACTATAAACTGTCATTTTTAAAAGGTAAGGTCCTACCATAAAAACAAAATAAAATTTAACAACAACATCAAAAAGCAAACAAAGCAATATTCTCCCAGCAGAACGGAGAATGCTTAGGGAACCCTTTCCCTGAATCAGGACACAATGGAGAATCAGCTGAGGCCCTCTCTGCTCTGCAGTTTTCCCCTCAAGTTTCTTCTAAGCTGGTAATGGTTCCGCTTTCTCCTCACTTTGCCATTTTATTCATGACAAAGAGCAATCATCATACGTGCAAGTTAAAAAGGATAGAAGTTTAAAATCTTCCTAACAAATTATATCACTTCTTGGTTAGGACTGGGGATTTAGCTCAGTGGTTCCGTCACCTGCCTGGCAAGTACAAGGTTCTGAGTTCGATCCCTGGTACAAAAAAAAAACACCTTAAGCCAGACTTCTTGGTTAAAATCAAATTGAGAAAAATGATATTAAAGAGAAGGACAAGCCCAGCAAAATTTCCCTATCATAAAGCGCAATTTGTGGTTTATATCATAGGTATGGTTAATACAACATAAAAATTCTAATTTAAAATTATTCAGGTACTTTGTTTTCTAAATCTTTTCATTCCAGCCCTTTCATAAAAAACTATGTTTTCAGTGTCTGAATATCTATTTTTCTAGACATCTGTCATTCATGGTTTTATGTAGTGCATAAATAAGAGTAAAACTACCTATTATCATGATATGTCATAGGCTAGTAGAGTTCTGGGCAAGAAAACTAAGGTGAATGGGCCTAAATCTTGAATTGGAGCATAGCAATAATTGCTGAGATGCATTTCCCGTAAGCATGTTGCCAATCTTTGCAATAATGCCAGATTTTCTTAATTTTTCTTACTTTTGAGAAGAACATTTAATATGAGAAATTATCAAGATACAGAAAGAGAAGGAACAGGAGTAAAACAATAAAAAACAGTAATAATTGTGTTACAGTTGACTCTTGTTGCTTTTGCTATTTTGTTATACTTTTCTTTTCTACTATCTATTCAATATTTAGTAGATATTTATGAGTAAAGGACACATTTGTGCAAGGATACATCTCTGACCAAGCAGACCAGGTCTGCTAATCCATATGAAGCTTATTTTGAAGCTATCCCTCCCCTATTTTACATCACTCTGTGCACTTTCATTTATAATCCTTTGGATACACCAAGATGTTTTTAAACAAATGACCACAGTTGGCATTAGATTACCTAAAAATTTTCAATTTCCATTATGATTAAAAACACTTTAAACCAGACCTTTTGTTTACTCTCATTTACTTTGAGTGAACTTCTAGAATTGGAATAAAGTTTGAAGAGTACAAATACTTTTAGGGTTCTCAGTGTACATTTCCAAATTATCATAGAACGGTTTTATTTATATATATATATAATTTTATATCTATATGATTATAATGAGGTAGAGCAGTTGATTAGATTTATGACAAAAGTGTTACATCCTTTTAAATTGTATTTTTAAATGGTAGATTTGAAATATTACAGCTTGTTCCATATTCATGATTAGAGATATTACCGGAAAGAATGGAGAAATAAGGCAAATAGAACATTCTCTCATTTAGTCAGATGCCTCATTTTGGTATTTAACTTATATTCAAGTACTTCGATCTTTTGAGTTGGATTGGAGGTTGGCAAAAGCAATCGGGGAACTTTCCCAATTAATAGCACAGAACTTTAGTAGAGACATGGTCCTCTTTTTCAGTACCCTGCTGTGAGCTCTGAGGCAGTGCTTGCTGTGACCTTGAAGTTTTCAAGTCTTAATCTGATATCCCTTGTTAAGAATGGAAACAGTCTTTTAAAAATTGTCTATCTTAGGGCCAGAGAATTAGTTCAGTGGTTTCGCCGCCTGCTGCGCAAGCGCGAGGACCCGAGTTCAATCCCTGGTACAAAAAAAAAAAAAAAAAAAAAAAAAAATTGTCTACCTTTTCACTAACCTAGGCCACTAATGGTCTTAACTGCCACTGAATTGTTTTATATATGTAAAATATATATTATATATGCATTACATGATGCTGCCAAGCATTCAAACCATGGTTCCAGGATCCATTTGCAGAGCATTAGCTTTCTGAGACTAAAGAAGGGTTGCCAATTGCTTCCATTAAATAATGGGAAAAATAATATGATGTGCTTAATAGCTAATTAAGAGATCAGGTGACCCTGACCATTCTGACTAGTTTACCATTATTGAAATACAATATCTTCAGCTCATCACAGAATGAGTATTTCAAATGCTATCATAAAAACTGTTCTGTTTGCTCATATTTGCTGTCAGATATTAAAAAAAACCCTGAATCATGACTTCAAAATCAACAGTAATAGTTCAACAAAGGAGTTGAAAACATTAAGAAGAAAGAAATACATTTCCTCCCTCCTAAACTATTCATAAAACTGATGTCTATTTTGACTTTAACTGACAAAAATCCAGAATTTGTATCTTCTTGCTTTAAGAGTCTGTTTTCAACTGTCAAAGGCATGAACAGTGTTCAGACTTTAGTGATCATTTGTCCTTCAACAGGAATTTGATTCCCTTCATTACTTTCTGAACACAAAGCTGAGTCAGTGCAGAAGGCAGAGGTGTCTTCCTTGAGAAAAATCATGGAAAACCAGGGTTGAAGCTCTGGTCAAATTTGCACTTTGTGTCTGTTCAGATCTCTCCCTTGATGTTCACATCAGCTGCACTGATATGGTGCCAGGGTTTCTTTCTCTCTCTCTTTCTCTCTCTCTCCTTCACTACTTCTGGATATGAAGATTTTTCTCATGAATTATTTGTGTGCTTTGGAATTGTATGGAAATGGCCTGTTCTTTAGAGAACGACATCACTCATATAAAATAAATCTTTATAACTGGATACTTTTTTGAAGTGGATTTGGAATGTCTTCAGATATTCTATTTTTCTTAGTTACTTGGCTTATTTTTTTCCAAATTAATCTATTTCATAGGTTTCCCAATCTAGCAGAACAAACTTTTATACAATTTTGTAGAAATTTAATTATTTTCTATATCTGCTTCACATCTTAAATTATAGTTATTGTACTTTTATGTTCTTTTAACTTAGATTATTTTGAATTATTTTTATTTCATTCTTAATAAGGTTTTATTTTCTAAATAAAATAATTAGCTCGATAATAATTGTATTTTTTTCTAATTGATTTTTTATAATTTCAACATCCCTAACTTCAGATTTTCTTAGTTATATTTTAAATGTATATTTTAAAATGTTTCTTGAGTAAGGTACAGAATTGTTCTACTTTCTTTTTATATTGACATATTTAATGCTATGCATTTGCCTCTGAGTATGTCTTTGGTTGCATACTACCGGGTTTTGTATTTACCGGATTTTTACTAAGAGGAAACTACTCATAGGGAATGCTATTTTAATGGATTAGTTAAAATAAATTATTTGAAGCATTTTGTTCAGTTTCTTATTATTAATTTTAAGTTTTATTATATTTTATTCAGATCACATTTCTGTATAATTTTTGCATTTAGGAATTTAAAAATTTCTCCGTGCCTTTAGTGTATGATGATTAATACTTTAGCAGTGTACTTTGTAAGATATCTAAAATTAGTGTGAGGTCTGTATTTAGGTTTCAGAGTTTAATATATATATTAATAAATAACCCAAAATATATGAAACATGCTTTTATACTTCCACTACAATCTTATGAATATTAATCTAGGATTACATTTTACATTTTGATATAAAATATTTGTACATATACAGATTTTTATAATATCTATTAAGTGTAAAAAGTAAATTCTTTATGAACATAAGGTGGGTTTTTTTAAAACAAAACTAGAAAATAGCAAACTACCAAGTAATGGCACAGAATAATCTCACTAATTTGAAAAATAAAATTCACATTTAAATATTTTTTAAGTTTAAACTAACCATCTGCTAAATCAATAAATGGTAGAGTTTAATTTTTGTTATATAGTGATTTCTTAATCAACTTTCCTTGACATTTATGTTTTTTCCATCTGTTGCTATAGCCTTTACAATTTATTTTTATCTATATAGACACACATTCATGGTGATACAAACCCTCCTTACCTTTCAAAACACATGAAAAAAATTACTTAACAACATACAGCAGAGCCTCCATGTATTCTGTGACTCAGGGTGAGGAGGTTGTGTCTGTGATTGTGTAGGGTTCTGTTTGTCACCACGTGCAGATGCAGTTTGCAAATGGAAGCAAAATTTCCCCTAGAACTTTCGTTTGAGAAACAAATGGTTTGTGAAAAGAAGTGTGTGTGAACCCAGGTATTACTGAAATTATTTACACATAATAACAAACAAAATTTAATGAAAGGCAAAAGAGAGAAATAATTAAAATTACATAAATGTTGTAAAAGATGTCATGTAGTGTACTGCTTGTTATCATCTGGGTTCCAAAATTAAACATGAATTTCCTCTTCTGTATGAAATTATTCTTAAATATAGCATATTCTCAAGAAAAGAAGTGAGAAATACATGCCACATGCTTAAAACTATTCATGGTACATGTAGTGATTATATTTTATTGACATTAATACATAAGCATGGATCAAACTTATATTACCTATAAAAAGAAGATGCTTTTTAAGGAAATAAATTTAGCCATATCACTTCACCTTTTTCCTTTATATTGTTTCCTAATTTATTTAATTTTAATATATAACAACGAAAAAGTCAAAGCTGTTATTTTATTTGTAATAATTCTAATTTTTATAACTACCAATTAATTTGCAACTTCCTTTTTATATTATTATTATTATTTAAAAAAACTTATGCAAGATGTATGAACTGTTTATTTCGTCTAATAGAATTCTAATATTACTTGCGAACACTTACTGAGCACTTACCACATGGCAGATGTTATTCTATGCACACTGAGGATGTAAGTTATTTAGCTCTCACTATAGCTCTTTGAAGAGATGTTAGCCAAGTCTAACAGATGCCACTGGCAGAGCCAGCCTGGCTCTAGTATCCATGTTCTCCATTACTATCCTGCAGCTGTGCAACCAGGTGGGCAGCAAATAGGACATAAAAAATGTATAACTTTTCCTTCTAAAAGATGGGCTCTATGTCATTTAACACAGTTTCTATTTCAGAAAGTCACAGATCTTCATTCCTGGGGCTAGGCAGGAGAAAATACCAGCCTCTAGAACACTGAGGATGAAGTCATCAGGACTCTAGCTTGTAGCTTTCATATTTATCAAATTATTTCCTTATAAATTCTTCATAGTCCATGACCCATGGTTCGATTTGCCACTCTATAGATGAGAATTTGTCCCTAAGGTGAATGAAAAATTTCTGATAAATTCAATGTAAGATACAATTTTTTTCAATGCACTTTGCTAAAAGCATATTAGAAAGTCAGTTGTGGCCCTGTTGTTGGTAAGATCAAGCAGGCATATTTGTAAAATACTTCATGAATGATAAGGACTAGCAGGTAGCTAATTTAAAAATGCAAGCAAAACATTCTTTGTTAATGTAGAATTGAGAATATTTGGAACTTTTTAAATTCTAGTGCTTTTAACTGCATGGATGAAGCAACTTCCCAACAAATGCATGTAAAATAAATGTGTAAACTGAATTCTTCCTCCAACTACTCTAGCTTTTTAGAATTTATATTTTCAATGTTTAATCTCAAACTATGGATTCTAGCATTTTAGAGCCCATATTGTCTTCCCTTAGTCCTCAATTATAGATCATTTTGATCTGAGGTAATCACTTACGAATATATTAAAATAGGAATTATTTATCCCTCAACATTATGAAGATAACAAAAATCTTGAGAATATCATTGTGCAGCTTGTTTCTTCATTGGTTTTCAGAGCCAGCTAATAGAACTGGTTGAGTTCAGATCTCTCCTTCCTTTCTTATCTTTTCATCTATGTCCCCTTCTTTCCTTCCATCTGTTCAGAGCTCAAGACAGCAGAGGTGAAGAGCAGATGAGAGCTTCACTCCACTGTTAGTACTTCCAAGCAAGCAAGGAAACAAACAAACATATAGTGATTACTGATCGGTGTAATTCCCTACCAAATAAATCACATTGCTGGTGGTTTTAAAATCAAATTAATTTCATTCCAATCGTCCTCTTAACATATAGAAAGGGGAAATATATCTGTGTATTATTCTTTCCTATTTACAATACAGTTGCCCAGTAGTGAAAAACTAAAGAGAAAACAAGCATGTCAACTAATTCTGAACTATTTTAGCCATCCCTTAACATATCAGGCATCTTCAGCTTTTGAGACTGAAGATAAGGTATCAAACTACTTGCAAATAAAGCTCCTTGGGATCTCTCATTGACAAAGTAAGGCTTCTGGGACATTCTTTCCACCCAGCTTTAAAAGGATCAAATTGTTTCCTTTTGTTTGTTTATTCATCATAAAAATATTGATAAAAATTTCTTTTCAGTAAATTTCTGAAGCTTCATTGAATTTTCTAATTTTATCTTCTGTTTCTGAGGTATACTCCTGAAATATGACTATCCAAGTCACAGTGATACATACATAATGATACAAGTGAGCTGTTTTCTGTTCTCTTTTCAAGCAAGGCATACACACTGATCAGATTTGGCATAAAGAATCTGTCTAGAAACAAAGAAATTGACCCTTATCTTTACCATCTCTCTTCTGATTGGGTAAATATGTTTTCATTTGGTGAGCTAATATGATACGTTATGTATTATGTCAATTGTGCACCAAGACTTTTATCGTTGGAAAATAGATGAGGGCAGACATTTAACTCAGTTCAGAAGATGATAGTCTTCTATAAAGCACTTGCTAACGTATCTCTCCCCACAGGTCCAAAGACATATTTGAAAATATGTTAAGATCTTGGAACTTCAATCATTTATCTTTAAGGTAAATTTTTCTTAGCCATATTAGGAGTACTTTTGAAAATACAGCTGGAGAAAATAAAATACTTGTAGTAATACTGTGATTACCATTTATTGTGCCAAACAGTGCTATAAATGTCATATTACTTAATCTAATTTATGATTCCAAACAAGTTGGCCAGGTACTTAGTATTATCATTATTGACATTTTTCAAGATTATAAAGTAGAAGCTAAATGAGGTTAAGTGACTGGCTTGAAGTTTTTAGAGGTAGTAAGTTGCAGAAATCATCAGCCTCATGGCAGAAGCCAAGTCTCACAGAATAATGCTTATAGTTCCAGGTGGTGAAGTTAGACTGCTTGGTTTTAAATTCAAACTAGGTCTATTATTAGCTATGTACTTTTGGACCCGTTGATTAAATGTTCAGTGCCTCATTACCTGACAGGTGAAAGAAGATTACATTAAGACTATTGCACCTAACAGAGTATTGACAGGATTAAATGAGACTGCACAATACAGTACTTAGAACTGTGCCTACAGGATAGTAAAACAGGATCTATTAGCTATTTCCATACCATGTTTCTGTAATATGGGAGACCTGACATGTTTGTTCTTAGAATAATTGCAGATAAAGTGGACACAGTGATGGTCCCCAAATGAGAATCAAATGATTCCATTCATGCTACATATTTTTATAATGGGAAAACTTACATTTATTTCACATTTAACTACATTGTTCTGAACTTTTTTGTTATTAATCACCGTTACTTTGTAGGATAAATTATAAAAAGAAATGGTAAAAGATTACACACAAAGGACCTTGTAAGAGGTCTAACTGCTTCACTTCTTGATTTCCCTCCTACTCTCCCAGACTGAATGAGCGCACACATTTTAGATTGGCAGAATAGTGAGAAAAAATCCATAGGGGCCACAGTTGGGGACTCTTTGTAAGAGTGCACCTCAGCACACAGATTGTTACACATGCATCTTTTACGTACTTATTCTTAAACTGTTTATCTGGCACATCGACAGGCAGCTGGTGGAACAAATAGGAAATCCTGGGAAGCACATTCATTTTTAAAGTGTTAATGTGCCCAATCCAAGAGACAGTAATGTGCTTCCATCCGTTAAGATCTCCTTTAATGTTTCAGATTGGAGGGTCATAATTTAAATGAAATGCATTATCCAACCTGGAAGGTATTCCACATCCTAAATATTTAATTGATTTCTCCATCAGGGGAAGATGAGCCTAAAAATAAGCAGGTCCTATCTATAGCTAAGTATCAGATTAATAGTGTCTCTAATTTAGGGTAATTTAGGAGTTTACAACTTATAAAATGGCTCTTTTCTTCCACATTTCTCCCAAAGTACCCAGAGGATTGTGTCTGGATTAATTGCAAACAGCAGACAATCTTCTGTGTGTAATGAAAATTCAGAGTCAGCAACATCGGCCATGCACCTATAATTTGAGATCTCATCTGAATATTTTTCACTAGGGGCTTCACATCCCATGTAAATTAAAATGGTAAAAGGGAAAACTTGTAATTGTTGTGACTCCTTATTAAAAAAAGTTTAACAAGTTGAGTTCATTCCTGCTGATTTTTACTTAGTAGGGTCTTAGCTAACTGAGAGAGGAAGATAAATCAACTACTTGCAGATTTTCCTAATGGTGCAAAGTTTGGCACCCTGAGGACTGTGGAAATGTCTATTACTACACTTGTGAAGAAGAGAAGTGGAACAGGACTGTGGGTGGCTGGATCCATATGAGTGCTTTATTGTTCCTGAATCCACTTAGTCATTTCCGGATAAGCACTTATGTGCCAAAAGTTTATGGTCATTTTCAGTTTAAGGAAAGAACAGGGTAGATCTGAGCATTCAAAAGCATATATATTAACTGGGAGAATCAGTATTATTTTTTTTTGAGTTTACTAGCAAATCATAAATTTTGAATTTATTAATATAAAAATAACATTGAACTTTACCTAAGTGCATCTACTTCTGATTTGGGGAGTTTCTTCCAATTTCATTTTCTTGTAGAAAAAAAAATGACTGACAAACTTTATTTTAGGATTTGAGGTCTAATAATAAATATATCTAAAACTTTGAAGGATATCAAGTATATGAAATTTACCTTTTCTGTGGCAGTTTTTCTCTGTATTCTAGAAGAGCTACTTTGTAGATAGATAGCTTAATTTTTGTTCAAATACAAATTAGAATCAATTTTCTGGGGAAAAATAATCAATGTAGCTCCCATTCTCCACAACAAAGAAATTACATTTGTAGACATATTCTGGAAATTTAAATCTCTCAGTACTCTTTTAAGCAAATCCAAGGAGATTTGAAGACTGACATTTTGTACTTTGTTATTCCTGAGAGGCATATGTATGATCATCTTTACTGAGGTTTCTTCCCGTCCCTGTTGAATTAATATGCATTTTCGTTAACTAATCTTGAAACAACAGGAATAAAGTTTATCCAGGTCTTTTATACCTCAGAGAACAAAACAAATATTACAAATCTTTAGAGAGAAAGGATATACAGAAGGGCTTGAGGTGAATATTTCAAAGCAAATAATCTTTAAATGATGTGCAAATTATTTCAGCTCTTGAGCATGATTTATAAAAGGGGATTAGCCCACTGAAATAAGAACCAAGTTTAAACTGTTGGGTTTCAAAGTCAAAGATGAGAAGTGGTTATAAGAAAAGAAATGAGGAAAGCAACAATAATTTAGAGGAGGGATGTGACTCACCTTAAATTGTCATAAATTCTTCCTAATTGCAATTAAAATATTACATTCCTTCTCTAATTTTTATAAAGTTAAAAGCATAATAACTAATAAATGAAGCTAGAATTTATATTTCAGTCACAAAGTCTCTACTTATCATTAAAAAACATAATCATGAACTGTGTTAAACAGTCAAAACTATTCAAGCTGGAAAGAATAACTCCTAAGTGTTTTGAGTCAGAGAACATTTTTTTTCAATTCACAAGTCACCTCTATAATAATAATGCAACATTCTAATATTCTAACATGGTCTTCAAACAATAGTTAAAAGTTTCTTGTAAGACTTTTGAAAACAATTGCTTTTATGTAATTGTAAAGATCATGCAGTGATCTCACTTCTTAGGAGCCCATAATGACCCACCGTTCTGGAAGGTAAAGAAAATTTTAATGATCCTACACATATGTGATTAATATCTAACGCTGCTGGACTAAAATTCTGGATTTTGTTCAATAAAAATGAGTTAAGCAAAAATGCTTTGGGTTCTCAGCCAAACCTTTCTGTGGAAATCAGTTATGCACAATTTAAAAATAAAGATGGAAATATCAATAACAAGCCCAGGTACTGACTAGAAAAAAAAGATTAATTATTCTTGATCAAGCTGTTCTGAAGTAATAAAGCTAAATAAGTGAAGTGAATCCAATGCTACTAAAATTTTAAGGAAAATCTTTCAATTTGCTCCATTACTATCCAAAATAATCTTAAAGATTAGATAGGTATTTAGGGACAAGTTTATGAGAAAGAGTCTTATTGAGAAAAGGATAATCATTTGCCTGTTCCAGTTTCCATTTTATAGAATTAAAAATGTGAACTTCAGGAGATGATTTTTAAAAGAAATAATCATTTCTCGGTGAGTGAAATCTCATACCTCTAGAAGGATTAATCAAACCTTATTTTAAAATTACTCTCCACTGTTTTGATAACCAAACTGAGATCCCACTTTTGTTTTCTTTGGGATTTTTCAAAACAACTTGACTGCAGTGCAGCCTTGTGGGCCTTGCTTGTTTCAGCAGGCACTGCTGAGAAGCTAAGGCTACCAGTAAAACAGCGAAGCTGTAGCTCATCTAGAGCTAGTACATCCAACCCGCAAGGCCCGTGGAAAAGACATCCAGCAATTTGAGAGAAACAAAAAAATAAAGTCATCTAAAGAGTCAAATTCTAGTATTTATTGCTTTTGGAAGAGGAAAGTAACAATAGCAAAAAAAAAAAAAAAAAAAAAAAAAAGTCCACACGGAGAATTACATGTTCCAGAGGCAAATGGAAGGCAGAGGATAAATAGAATTTCAGATGTACTTCCTACATGGATATATCCAGGGAATTAGTGGATTATTTCCAGGGAATTATTTGCAGCTTTGGTTTCTTGTCTGTTTTTTTTGGTGAGTATAGTTTATTCTTAGAATCCTTTTTTTGTTATTGTTGTCATTTGGCTGGTACTGCTGACTTTTTGAGATGGCCAGTTCAGAGTTCAGACTTGGGTGTGGAACAAGAAAAAGTTACACAAGAAATGTAAATCTTGGGCAGGGGATTTAGCTCAGTGGTGCCCACGCCTGTCTCGCAAGCACAAGGTCCTGAGTTCGATCCCTAGTACCAAAAAAAAAAGAAATGTAAATCTTGATTTTCTACCAATTTCTTTGTAATCATGAGTTGGGAATGATGGAAAAGATTAAATAAATATCCACCATCCAACATCATGCACTGTCATGGAATGGACAACATGATAACCATATGTAGGGTTGGTTAGCAAAAAGGCAAGCTATATAGCTCTTGTGTATAAGTAAGTCTTGTCAAAGTCCCCAAAAGTCACTCTCTAGCTTTTGACTTTCAAAAAAAAAAGAAATTATTTCTTGTGATAGGCCAATGTGTTTCTCAAATTTTAATGTGCAAATGAATCACCCATTCATGCAGGGCCCACTCAGCAGATTTTCAGTGGGGTTTATTTCATAATAAACTTCTCTATGACATGGTGGTTGTTGGACTGTGGATTATCCTTTGCAAGAATTTAATAAGCTCCTAAGAAAATGAGATATTTGACACAAGTTCTGAGGAACTCCTTGGCATACTAATTTTTTTCGAAAAACACCACAGCAATGATTATTTGGGAGTTGTGAAGACCTTTGACATATGTCAAGAAGATCTATCAATGTCACATCGGAAATCTCTGGAGTCTTTTTCTCCCATTCCTTCTGCCTAGTTTGAGCCTGCAGCACATTTTACTTGGTCTACTGTGGTATAATCATAATTTATCTCCTCATATTTGATCTTTGATTCTATTATGCTACCCTGGGTTTTTGCCAATCTCCACATTTCCCCTGAAAGGGTTACTCTAACAATTTGATCGGTTAATACCTCTTGTCTACACAAAAAGTCTTCACTAGGCTCCCATTACTTGTAGCACAAAGTCCGAAACTCTCAGCATTCCATGCCAACAACTCACTGTTCCTTTCCAACCCAATCTCCAGTTGTTGCCCCTGTGGTTTGTACCTCGTGAATTCCCCAAAATGTTGCTTTTCTAAGAATCATGTTCTAAGAATCTTGGTTTCTTATCATCACATACAACCATTGTTTTCTCTGCAGTTCCTTATTCTACATTTGAAAAAACCTAAAGTTCCACAGCAGCACTCAAACCTTTCTCTTGGAGACTGCTTCCAGAGATACCCGAACTAAGTCATCCATCAAGAGGCCAGTGCCAGATGGGTGTGGTGGCACATACTTATAGTCCTAGCTACACAAGAGTGAGGCAAGAGGATTACAGGTTTGAGGCCAGTTCGGGAAACTAAGTGAGACCCTGTTTCAACATAGAGCAAAACAAGTTTGGAGATACAGCTCAGTGCAAATGTTCTGGTTCTATCTCCAGTATCCCTCTCTCCCAATAAAAAGGTCAGTGCTTTACAATTCAACTTTTCCCTCATTCCTCATGCATAAAATGTATAAAGATTTCTCAGGGTTCTTATCTCATTCCCTCAGTCATTTGTTTACTTACTCACTCAGACATTTAATATTGAACACCACTATGTTTCAGAGTCTGTTCTAGGCAATGAGGATGGGAAGGGTAATGCTCAGAAGGTCATGTTTATACTGTCTAGGCACTCAAAATCTAATGGATGAGGGCAATTCTGCTTTAAGCAAATGACAGCTTGGTCAGCTAGGATTACCCTGCTCAGATATCGCAAGCATTTAGAAGAGCGGACATGCTGGGTCTCCAAGCATGCTTATTGTCAGCTTGTCAATGGAATGTACTTTGATGAGCTCAGACTTCTAGCATCTTTTAGTTCATCCCTTATAATTGGCTCTTTATCTATGTGTTTCATATTTTTATTTTTAAGTCAAAAAATCCCTTTATCACCAGATGCTTTTGTGATGTTGCCTTGACATATATATTAACATATATAGCATTAAAAGTAAACAAATCTTGGATTGATTTTAAGTGAATTACTAGACACAAAACTGTGAGAATCATAGTACATTGTTTTACTTTTTTATATAAGTAAACTTGGTGAAATTTAATCTCTGGAGATTGCTATATCAGATTCACATTTAGCAATGATGTTATTCTTCATGACCTCAAATCCTTGAAGGAAATAAAAGATAAAAGTATAATGATGACCTGAGTCAACTGAAAAATGAGAATATTAAAATTTAAACTTATGGAGAATTATGAATTTGTTTATTTTGTAGTAAAAGTGGTTTCTTTTGTATTTCTAAAGATAGAAATTGGTTGATTTATAGTGGACAAGCAAAGTTATGATTATTTTACTTACAAGTCACCCTTTGAAATGATGATATCAAACATTTATGTCACATTGTATATTCTATAAAGTTATTAAATTTGTTTTAGATCTGGTATGTACAGTATTCTTGGATCTAACATATATATATATACATTATATCATATATATATTTATATTCATTAATTTTATACTAATATGAAAAAATCCATTATATTTATATGGAAATCAGTTTCAGGATACTTGAGAAACTTGTCCAAATTGTATAATGGTATACGCTGACAATAAAAACTGTACTCTAATTTTGTCTCTTAGGCCCAAATTTCCTATACACTCCTACATAACCTGTAGAAGAGAGTGCTGAAGCCAGCGTGTGTATAACTTTTGTGTGTGTTAAGCTGTATTTTTTATAAATAAGTTGATTTTCAAGTAAAATATTCTTAGAATTTTACAAATATTATTGAAACTCTTATTCTTTTTTATGCACTCTAAATTTATTTTATTTTATTGCCTCCAATAGAACATTGGAAATTCCAAGCACAGCAATCAAAGAGATTCAAGAATAAGTATGAACCATAGTAATTTAAAAAATTACAATAGAATATTAGAATAAATTATAGAAATATTAGGAGGTGTGGCCAGAACTAAGTCTTAAAGAATGTTAGTTTAGTAAAGAGAAAACCTTGACTGGGTAAAAGTCAGCCTGAAATGATGTGCAACAGAGAGTATAAGCAGCATTTACATGGAACACAAATTGTGGGCCCTGGAGTAGTAGAAAAAACTGGGGAAACAGGCAATCAAGAGCTTTCTAGAGAGGGACTTAACACCTTTTAAGTGTAGTAATTTGATTACAAATTGTGGTTAATCAAAAGCAGAAGAATGAGAAGAAGCCAAAGAGGAAGAAGAGGGGGAAAAGAAGATGAAAGGAAGGAATAAGAGGAGAAGAGGACAAGAGAAGGATGAAGAAAAATTGTTCTTAACTTTCGACTTCATGTTTGGATTTTGATGGAAACCATATCTGACAGAAAGATCGATTTATTTATTTATTTATTTATTTATTTATTTATTTATTTATTGGTACCAGGGATCAAATTCAGGTCCTTTCGCTTGCACAGCAGGAGGCGAAACCACTGAGCTAAATCCCTGGCCCAGAAAGATATTACTATATTTGATACTTGGTCATGGAACCTTCTATTATGACTCCTAATATTTTTAAAGCCAACTAATTTTGTATACTCATTTAGGAAAATTAGGGAGAATATTTGCCTTCTGGTCCTATTTAAATAATCAAAGAGATGAACAGGCAGACTCACTTATTTTTTCCAAGTAATCCATGAGGCAGTTGAGGAAGTTGAGTCCTGATGTATATCATACTTCACTGAATTTTGACAGAAACATCAGGTTTTTTGGAATTTATCTCATAGTTTTGGATGGAATCAACATCTGAATTTACTTAAAGGATATGGGTTGTACCATGATTAATTAGAAGTGAACTTATTTTCTACGAAAACATCAAAGATATTGTATGTTTACAGTTACATTTTTTTCTAAGCATACTATTCGACCTATTTGAGACATCCAAAAAATACATTAAAAAGCAAATTTCTTACTTTGAGGATTTTGAATAAAAGAAGCATAAATTCTTAGACTCCAGAAACAAAAAGTAGACTACACAAATCTGTGTAGAGAAGGAAAATATCACTTATATTCAAAATAATGTTTTTTGAGGGACACAGGTTTCACTGCAATAACCCCTTATATATCATGATTAGCAAAGGCAATTTAAACTTGATATGACAATTTAAACTTGATATGACAATAATGAGTGAATATCATATGCCTAACTTCATAATAAGATATTAATATATGCCCATTCTAAAGTCGTGGTATAAACAGAAAAAAATTTTAGAGGAGATCAAAGAACTTTTTTTCCTTTTGTTTACAATCATAGTAGTGGGTTAAAGCTAAGGAAATATTGCCAGAGAGTTAGAGCAAAGAGCCCTCTGATTTTGACCTATTATTGAAAGAATGACACCACTTGACCTAATGAAATCAGAAATTGATTAAATGCAGTTCATCTAAGGGGAAATATGGTCATAGTGTTATTGCCAGGGTCAGGAGAAAGATGGGGTGATCTAGTGCTTTAGTGCTGATAGGGTTAGATAGACTTTCAGAGTAACTGATGCCACAAGATACATGACCATGGATGCCCAGAGGTCAGAGGGTAAGATCAGCCCCTTGGATGGGAAAGAAGAGATTAATCAGAACATTCTTTGCTCAGCTCATAATGAAGTTCCTTTATCAAATGATTCATGGAAAAATGAACATTTTGAAGAAACTACAATCTATGGTCCCAGGAAAGCTGGGATTGCTTCTGTCACAAGAACACACTTCAGAACAATAGCTGGAGTCACGTAGGACCACAGTGTTTTCCCAGAAGCTTCATGAAAAAGAGTTTCCACAATTAATTTGGGTGCTTGATTAGCAAGTGTATAACTAATCTTTAATTTTAAATCCTCCAGTCCTTAAAAACATATGTTTGCATTTTAAAATTTTCCTATTTTCTCTTAGCAACTGAAATATTTTTGAATAAAGAACTCTCTTAACCTGTGGGAAACACTGAATGAAAAATTGACACTCAACTCTTTCTTAGCTATTGCCTGTCATATAACAGTAGTTAGCTAAAAACCATCTATTTTCACAGTTAATTTTTCTCAAATGGATATTAAACGAAATTGGTGTCAGAGTGACAATATTAATTTTGGGGAAGAAAGTAAGGTAGTTGTCTATTTTATCCAAATAAGGGAAATTTGTTCCTATAAAAATAAATAACCTATAGAATTCTGCATAGGTTTAAAATTTTTTTCCTGTTTCCAGGTAAGAGCTTTTCTGTTTCTTCAGAAGTAGATATAATTTATGTGTGCAATTTTAATATTGTTTTATTTTCCTTGGCAGATGGCTTATTCATCTTATTACATTCAAGCATTGGCAAGATTAGGCTGTCTTACACAAAATTCTTAAGAAAGTTTAAAATATATATTTACATGAATCCTTAGGACAGGCTGCACAGTATGTGTTTTGAACAATTGTTAATTACATATTATCCAAGAAACTAATATGACTTTTCCTTTTTGGATAGCGATAAATACCTTATAAGTTTTCTTAATTGCACAGTTACCAGAAAGTTCACAACAGTCATCAGAAAAAATGTTGATTTAGGGGGATGAATAGGAAAACAATGTACTATCAATGTTGTATTTAAAGAAATTTTAATGTAACTTGTATTCAGAAACTCAGACCTTTCTTTACAAGTTTTCAAGTTGTGATTAGAAACATTTCTATTTTGTTTTCTTAAACTATATACATGGGGAATGGTTCTGTGTGTGTGTGTGTGGTTTTTAATTGGGAAACTTTTCAAAAAAACCTATAGAAAGGATGAAACCACAGCATCATGATAACTTATATATGCACCACCTAGATTCACCAAACGTTACCATTTGGGATAGTACCAGCCTTAATCTGTCATACACATTGCTCACAAAGAATATCTGCGTTACTGAAGACTCACTTTCCAATCCATGCTGCAAAAACATCCTCTCTAGCCCTCCATTCTCTTCTCTCACATGATTTTTTCTGGTTCAGAGTCTCCACATCCCCTCCCTGCCATCACTGGAGAGTTTCAGAATCCATAACCTTCTGGCTGCAGCCATTCTGAGATCCCTAACTGCTCTGGTGGACTTAGGGCAGGATGACCAAGTACGGTATGAGAAACCAGGTGGAAAGCAACGCTACTGGAAAGTCATAGCTTCCAAGGTCAGAGGTACAATAACCTCAGAATAAGCTGTTATTTGGTGCTTTTGTGCCTGGAACATGGTTTCCTTATGAAAATGTGTCAAGCTTTAAGTAACTGGTTTATAACTTGATTTTGAGAACATTAGCCTACTTCCAATTGTGGTTGGTCAGTATTATAATTGCTCAGATTATTATGAAAATGTTTGCTTTTCCTATCACTTGGTAGGATTATTTTCACTTGGTAGGATTATACTTATTCCACAGGAAAATTACTCAAGATAATATTAAAGGTCTATAATATTTCATTTTCTGCATTATATATGATCTCAATTCAAGTTTTCCATTCATATCTTTATTCCTCTACTTAGCATATATATATATAAAACTAAAGGGATATGAAATTGAGAAATCCACATCTAAATACTCTTAGGATGTTATCCAAAACACAGTTTATGAGAAACTTAATCAAAAGAGAGTAGAAAGGCTGGGTGTGGTGGTACATGCCTGTAATCCTAACACCCAAGTGGCTGAGGCAGGAGAATTGCTGGGAGTTCAAGGCCAGCCAGAGCTACATAGTGAGACCCTGTCTCAAAAAAAAAAAAGACAGTAAAAGGGAAATCTATTTTCTTTTAGTTCTTTTGTCATTTGAGTCTCCATTCTTCTAACTCATGTTTATTTTGGACGTGCTAATTCATGATATTAAAAATGAAAATTTTACATAAAAATTATCCAAGGACTTTACACTCGTGGAGTTTACACTTTGGCATGAATAAGCATAGCATATATTACTATTGAAGTATCACCTGAACGTGAAAGTAATTTTTCAAAGATTAAAGCACAGACAAGAAAAGTCATGAATTTTAGTTGTGTATGTTAAGAACATTATGCCAATGAAAGGCAAGTGAATGAGTGAAAAGATTAGAGCTGTGTCTAAAGGAACACTGAAATAGCTAGATGTTAATCTTTTCCATCAGCTGAACTCCACAATGACATGCTCTTCTGGGAATAAGGGAATCAAGCATATCTCTTGGCCTACTATGCCCTGTTATATTGCTCCCAAGAATGCCCTGGCTGCCATTTTCACCTGGGGAGGTGCCAGGGGAAAGACCAGCTGCTCATGTTCAGACTTTTGGGGCTATAACTCCATATCCAATCCTGGCTGCTTCCTCTATTTTCTGTACACTCAGGGAGTAGGATGTCAAGTATATATTCCCTGCTCTGGCCTTCCATCAGATTCTGCCCTTGGCTTATGCCCTGTTGGATGCCATCTGCTTGGGGACATAGAGGATTGTAGTAAGAGTGCCTAGTTATTGAGGGCCTGCTGGGGGGTTAGTATTTATATCTCTAATTTCAGATTTTCACACAGTTCTGTAAGAATGTTACCAGACTCATTTTTATAGATCTGGAAAATAAAGCTCAGAAAAATTAAACTTCTCTAGGGTTATCTGATAACATTTTTGTATTTGGGCCTCTCCTCTTTGCCATCAGTAGAAGATCCTCATTTTCCTTGGAGAAATATGTTAGCCTTGTCTTTGATTGGCTCCCCACTTTGCATTGCAGCCCTCCCTGGAGAGCTGCTCTCCTATTCTCCTTCAGGCTGGTGTCCTGAATTTCCCACAGTAATTTGGCCCTTACAGTGATTTTTCTGGCTTCTTCTGTTAGCCTCAACTGATATCTTAAAATATCTGATTAGTACTTAATAGTGTTGGCAGGTTAAAATCATATTTTAAAAGGGAAACTATAATTTAACATAACTTTCTGAATCTACTCATTGAGAGAACATATTTTTCCCATGTTAAATAGACAAACTGGACCCAAAGAATGACCACCTGTTAGCTGCTAATGATGTTCACATGCCTTTTTAAAAAGTAATTCTGGCTTTATCTGACTACAATCTTGGCGACAAAACTTGTGGGAACATCAAGGGCTCAGGAAGCCAAAGGCAGCTAACTGGCAATAAAGTTTGTACTTTGACTATTAATAAGGAAGAGGATACTGTGAATCTCTGACTCCACATAATTACTTATTTCCAGAGGGTGACATAAAACTGAATGTATGCTTTAAGAAATCTAAATTTGGGTGTTCAAATCAAGGATCAAGATCAGATGAGTTTTACACAGGGCATTTCCTAATGGAAAAAATTTAAAAACATTAAATATAGAAATAAAGGCTTAAATATTTTACAGACGTAGAATAATTTGATATTTCATGGGTGGGTCAATCATTATGTCTTTTCAATGAAAATTAATACATAGATATTGATTGAACTTTAAGTAAAAAATATTAACTGTGTCCTACCTTTCAAAAATATACTGTTAATATTACTAAAGAAGTATATTATTACTATTACTACTATACTATTAGTAAAGATTTACAATTTTGCATATTTATGAAGATATAGAAAAGAAATATTTTATAAAATTAAGATTAGCATTAAAGATTAAATGACCATTTTATCTTTGGACTTAATCAATTCCCAAAGAGACCATCTTGTCTTAATTCTTTTGCTAACAAGTGTTTTGGGGTCTCAATTTATGTTTTTGTTTTCTATGGGTCTTATTTATAAGTTTTAATGTATTTATTTCTATCCAAATTCTCCATGTCTTGGTGTCCTCATCTATAAAAGAGAATTAATAGTAGTACCTACCTCATATGATTGCTGGAAATTTTAAGTGATTCAATATAAGACAAGCACTTAGAACACCATTGTAATAAAGTAAGTATACAATATTTTCTAGTTATCACTAGCTTTTTTTTTTTACCTTCAAAGAAATGGTGAATATGAAATCACCATACAATTCAAGTGCATCTTGAAAGAAATAGAAAAAATAATGTGTCTCTTTGTCTTTAAACTGGATTTAATTTAAACCCAAAGTAAATAACTGTCTTTCTCAATGAAACAATAAGTTCTACAGAGAAATCATGAGCATTCTATCTATATAATATATAATATATAATTCTATAATATATAATTCCCAGCAGCATCCTAAAATGTTTAAAGTAGCTACTATTTAATATAGAATCCATTAGCCTTAATGTTTCTTAAACATAGTTTTGTAAACCTTTATTTTTCTCCATAGCTTTAGGCTGTAGGAGCATGCCAAGTGCTCTTCTAAACCAGAAATTGTATCGGAGATTCCAGATACATTAATCACATATTCTTTTATGTTTACTACAAAATATCTACATAATTAACACTAAATACATACAACTGAATTCTAATTCTGAAATTTTACTTATGTCTGATTCCATGTAAAGCAAAAGAGGACAACAGGCAGGAGTTAAGTATTCTTTAAATCAGCAGTCCCCAACTTTCTGGCCCCAGGGATCAGTTTCAAGGAGGACAAATTTTCCACAGGCCAGGGTGAGGGTATGGATGGTTTCAGGGTTAGATTCTCATAAGAAGCACACATTCTAGACCTCAGGCATATTCACTTTATAGTAGGTACAGGGTCCTATGAGAATCTTATGCCTGCCTTGCGCTAACCGGACTCACTTAGGTGATAGTGTGAGGGATGGGGAGTGGCTATAGACACAAATGGAGAGGAAATTTAGTCTGCTAGTCCATTGCCCACCTCCTGCTGTGTAATCCTATTACTAATAGGCACTGACCAGTACCTTGCCTGTGAGGACCCGTACTTTAAATGATATAGCTCAAGTCTGTATCATCCTATGAAAAATAAGATAATGGCAAACAGAATGCAGAAGATCATCAAGAAGATCATACACCCTGATCAAGTGGGATTCATCCCAGGGATGCAGGGATGGTTCAACATATGCAAATCAATCAATGTAATACACTATATCAATAGAGCCAAGGACAAAAACCATATGATTATCTCCATAGACGCAGAAAAAGCATTTGACAAAATCCAGCATGCATTTATGATAAAACCCTACAAAAAATTGGAATAGATGGTCTCTACCTCAAACTGATAGAAGCCATCTATGAAAAACCAACAGCCAATATCATACTAAATGGTCAAAAACTGAAATCCTTCACACTAAAATCAGGAACAAGACAAGGATGTCCACTATCACCACTCTTGTTCAATATAGTTCTGGAAACATTAGCCACGGCAATTAGACAAGAGAAAGAAATAAAAGGAATAAAGATAGGTAATGAAGAAGTCAAATTGTCATTATTTGCAGATGACATGATACTCTATATAGAAGACCACAAGAACTCCACCAAAAGTCTTCTAGACTTAATAACCAAATTCAGTCAAGTAGCTGGTTACAAGGTCAACACACAAAAATCAATAGCTTTCCTCTACACCAATGACAGACTCACTGAGAGAGAAATGGAAAAAATCTTTTTGAATGGCATTGTTAACTCTTCACAAATGCACCATACTTTTTTTTTTGACATTGCCATTGATAATCTTAAATGCTAACATAGCACAATTCACTAAATGAATATAGATCTGGCAGTTGTTGAACATTATAACAAGATCTTTTGACAATGACAATTTCAAAAGTCCTGCTACTCTCAGTTCTCATGTAATTTCTAGATTTGTGGCACTCAACAATTCAGGTTTGGAAGATATATAATCATCTAGGTATAGCTTCCTTCTTTCTTGTCATGTATGTACAAGTGTTTATTTGCATGTATGTGTACATGTATACATATATATCTTCCCCAGTAAACATATCTGTCTATATAAACATAGAATCATCTAGAATACTTATGTATCTACATGTATATATATTTATATTCCATTAGCAGCCCTTCCTCAACTTATTGAGTTGCCATCAAATTCAAGAAACTTTTATACTTCTTGAATTTACTGATTTCTGTAGTTATACTGATCTTTGGCCAGAGAGAAATTATTTTAAAAATGATGATTTTGATTAGGGATGGCTAGGTAAAAGATCCAAGAAGGATTCTATGAGTTTTAAGACTTTGAAAAATTGGTTTTCTCTGACTTCGAAGATATTTACTTGTTCTTTCAGAAAGGTGAGACTCAAATCAACTCTGAAATACAGTTTTAATAACTCCCTTTTATTGAAGAAGCAGCAGCAGACTGTGAGAAGATTTAAAAAACTGAACATCACTGTGTGAGTTCTTTTTATTTAGGACTTTTAGAATAGTAGAACTAGGTAAGATCTTGGAAAACTTGTAATTCACATTTTCCATTTCTACCATGGGCATGAGCATTTCTACATCTTTCTGGTCATCCAAAGTGTGGCAAGTTGGCTTAGTTTGGACCAACCGTGGTGGTCACTCATATTTTTTAATATATGGAAATCAAATACTTAGCATATCAAGGTTTGGAGACACTTGACATTTCCCACTTTCAAAATCAATCACCTCTCTGAACTCCATGGCTGTTACTCAGAGATTCAGAGGCTTTCTGTAAGCAGAGACCACGACCCTGGAACAATTATTTTCTCAAAAGGCATTACCGATAATGATGTGTGCGAAGTGCCCAGACTGCCCTCCAGTGCATGAATCCATGGCCAGGATGTGACTGCGAATCTTCCATGAGGAGTATACATTTGGGTTAATCTCACTTCAATGCATTTATATTTCATAAGCACGGCATTTAGACAAAGTTAAAATGAACAAATCAAAGAAATACTCACTTAAAGATTTTCTGTGCTCAGGTTTCTGTTCTTTAATATCACTATCATAGTGATTTAACAATTCAGTACTAGAGGATCTCTGGATTTGGAATAATTCCAGCTTTCTGGAGGGACAACTCGGATTTTTTGGCTAGAACAAACAATAAGACTCAGTAAATTTACTAGGAAGAAAGGATTAACCAAATAGTGTTGTGGTCTATTTTGGTGTTACATGTAAAGAGATGTTTGAAATATGTTAATTATTTTGGGATATGCCTCTATGCTAAGATTAACACTCAAATTTAATAATAGTTCATACAGGCACATGGTGCTTACTAAATGTGAATTATTCCAAGCATTCTACATACATTAATGCAATTAATCATCACAGGAATCCTATGAGGTAGGCAGCAACTTTATTACTGACAAAGACACTGAGGCCAAAAGAGTACTTTGCCCAAGGCCAAACAGCTAGTAAATGATGGGACCAATTTTCAGGCAGGCTGGTCCCAGAGTCTATTCTAGAGACAATAATTTGTGTATTGGTGTCTATATATGAGGATTTTATGGATGATGGGGAAAAGTTAATTTATTTTATTTTTAAATTTTCACCCCAAAATTATATAATGAAAGACTTCATCTGTCAGAAAAATCACACAGAAAATATTTTATTCTTCCTCTTGTATACTGTATCAGAAACTCTCAACAATATGTTTTCCTCAGGACTTTGCAAATATTAATGAGGTAAAATTAGTCACTATAGAATGATTAGTTTTAAGTAATTTAGTTCTTTTAAAACTTACTCTGTATCTGGTTTAAGATAATTTCATGAAGTTCTAGATATGTGATTTTCATGACATAATCTAGCTTAGCCAGAAGAATAATAAAATTCAGTAGAAAGGGTTATTATTTACTGGCATTATAAGAGTAAGCATGGTTTTAAACACAATGATATTTATTTTTAAGAATATTTAATAGAGACTGAATAAACTGAAAATGTAAAAATTCAGTAGTTATTAAGGTCTTATGTGCTTTTTTACAACTTCCAGTAAATGAATATTCATGTTATTTCAGAAAAAAATCATAACTTTTTTGAAAGAGAAATTAAGTAACATTCAGTTCCCCAAATCCTGTCTGCTGAAAATGTTCATAGAAGATTCTACATTTTTAAACTTAAAAGAATTTAGTGTCTCTCAGTTCACAGGATCTACTTAAGTGTGTGTGTGTGTGTGTGTGTGTGTGTGTATGTTATATGCCTGAGCAGTAAGATTTAAATGACTACATTTTAATTAATAAGGGTAAAAGCCAAAATAAATACATACCATTCTGTCAATTGTATTTTTGATAGCTTGGAACCAATCCAGTATGATGAAGTCAATGTCTGACTGTAGAAGGAATTCATTTCCTGACGCTGTTGTAATCTGGAAATAAAAAAATTGACAGGTAGGAAAATCATGTGAGATAGATTTCTTACATTTAAAAAGAAAAATCTTCATCAAAAAACACAGTTTAAGGCATTGAAATATTTTCTTCTATTCCAGTAATTGTCTTTATGGGAACTGGGTGTCTAGGATCATTCTGAACTGACCTCTATAAACTATTTTTTCATGTCATAACAAACACATTAGTATTTTAATAATAGGACGAATAACTTAGAGTAGGGGTAAAGCTGAATCACTCCAACTTCAAGAGAAATAAGGCAGGATGTTCAAAGTGATGAACAGTGCATGCTTAAATTGGAAGCTGCAGAGAAATGCACCCGGTGTGTCAGAATTCATTCTGTACTTTTGGCTCTTTCCTGTTTGTCTTTTAAAAATCTAATAATATCTCTATATTTGATTTCCTTTTATGGAGGATTCTAAAACAGATTATTTATCAGAGAGACTAATGCAGAACTTTCTAAAAGGTCTTCAACTTTCCACTTGCTTGTTTGTTTTCAGAAAAACTCCATAGAAATACAAAATTTTCAATACCTAAAAGCAAGCATTCTTGAGTGACATGAGTCCTAATATTAAATTTGGTCCATACTGCTGTAATGATAAGAGCTGTCCAGACTGTACGCAATTATAAGAAGTAAAAAAAACCCTGGAATATAATAGGATTTAATTATCCACACAACAATTTGACAGATCACTGGGACCAATCGTTCTCTCTCTCTCTCTCTCTCTCTCTCTCTCTCTCTCTCTCTCTCTCTCTCCAATTGCATGTAAGATTTGGAATGCCTAAATAGCTCAAAACAGTCCTTCGGTTTATACATTCAATAAAAAATGGCTAAACTGATATTTGCCAAATTATCTGAACACCTTTACAACTTGCATTACTTACATGAAATCCCAAATATTTACTTTATAAAGTGTTGCTGCAGAAATACAATCGAAAAATATAAGGTCGCTTCTGACTAACACAAGAGAACTAGTAATGTCTTTGACCTCTAACTTTATCCTAAGTTTATATATTTTGATTATGAATGTATTATACAATATCATAATTTGTTATTATATACAGAGAGAAATGAATTAGTCCAAGCAAAATGTATAATCTAATATTTCTCTGCCAGTATAAATAAGCCATTATTAAAATTATAAGAAGGAACAGCATTTTAAAAGTACAAAAAACAAACATAATTAGATTTACTATATTCTGAGTGTTGCAGAAAGAGGCAACATAGTTCAGTCTTTGGCCTACTAATTCAAACAATTATAAAATGTAAGTACTTCAGCAGTGCATTTGCATTTTTGGTGCATGCTATACAATGCAAAGGGGATCTTTCACTGCTAACACAACCAAAAGCAAAATGTATTTTTAAAGTTTCTTTGTCCAAATATATTACTGCATTAATCATACATAATAAGTGATTTACAAATTCATTTTAGGATGCTAGATGAGGGAACTATATGAATGTAATTCATTCAAATCATACTATCAGAGACATTCAGTTCACATCCTTTCCTGTCTTCCCACTAATCTTCCGAGTTACCAGGCAGTCTGGAGAAGTCTGCTACTGCTCTCTACAGTTTAAATGCATCCACTTCTTAATTACAGTCAGTAATTGACTTTGTTCTGCTCCATTCCAGGCATTCACAGCAAAGTAGTTTCAAAAATCTTTGGCTGGTAAATTCCATTTAATTCAGATTTCTCTGTCCACTTTTTTACATTACCTCTTTAGAATTTCTGATAGGTTGCTGAATCATAATTGTACTTTGAACAATCAAATTTTCAACATTCTTGGGGGGAAAAAAGTGATCAGTAAAGACTGTTAACTTTAACTGAACCTTTTGCCAGAACAATGTTAACTTTGACTGATCCCTTTGCCAGAACAACACTTGATGCCAATCTAAAGTGATGTTGAACAAGGCATAAAGGACAGATTCCAAGGCGTGTTCTTGTAATTCTCTACCATGTCTTTCCTATGTGTCCAGCGTTGGAGGTAAGCCCATGAAGGGAGGGCTTTAGTTAAGAGCTGCTGGTCTCCATTTTGCTTAGAAACCTTTTTTATTCAAATGTCCAAGTGAAACCTCTCATCTCCACTATGTCATATTTTGAAAAAATATAATAGGGCCACAAAATAGTCTTAATGAAATACCCTAGTGTTGTGAATAATAAATATCTGTAGGTACATATCTGGGTAAATTTGCTCTAATCTAAACTTTTTCACACTAAATAAGGCTTGTTTCAATTCTTTCTCGTAGGAAATTCATGTTGAGGAAATGATATAAGCATGTCCACTGAGCAATGTGCTGAATAAAAGCATTCCTTAAGGCTTTTGGGGGGTATTAATTCAATAATAGTTTTCCCCTTAAATTTAGAATTTTGGTCTGTGTGCTTCTGGCTCCTTGAAGGTGGAGGCAAGTATGTGCAAGCTCCAGGCACCAAGTATAAGAGATGTAAAGGGAACAAATTTGCTTTTTAAAGATTTAAATTTGAGTTTTATTACACTAATGGAAATATTATATAAGTATTATAAAGAGTAGTATTTATATGTGTAAGTATTTTTCAGCAAGTCTTTTTCAGTATTTTCAATTACATATCACCCTCACCAATATTCATTGTAACAGTGGGATTTTATGGACTTAGATTTTTTTTTTTTGGTACCAGAGATAGAACTCGGAACCTTGCACTTGTGAGACAGGCGGTAACACCACTGAGCTAAATTCCTGGCCTGGACTTAAGAGTTGGACTTAAACGAGATGTTAATATGTAGAATGCTGTTTATGCTACTAAAATTTTCCATGTTTTCATTTTTTATAATAGAAACAAAAATTTTTATGGAATTTTTTTTCTGATGAGAGTAATAGGGATTATGGGAAAAGTAATGAATCCAATGAAAATTGCTCATAGTTACATAGAGTAAATACTGTAAACATTTAATTTTAGTTATTGCTACTCTTTGATATATAATAGCTAAATGACTGATAATGATCAATAGATAAATTTATGTTATTGATAGATACCTCATCAGGAAAACATATCTTATTGTTCAATATTGTCTTCTTTCTTTCTGGTGACTTCAAATACACATGAGGAGATTTCCAAAATTGCAAACGATGACAAGAGAGACTGTGCTCCTCTTTCTTTGATGTATCACCATTCCAAGCGAAGAATAAATCCAACATATAACACCATTTTCAGGGGACTGAGAGGACATGTTCATAACGGAACATCCCCCTGATTATCAACAACTCACTAAGCATCCGTAAGGTACGAGACACACTGATAGAAGCTAGGCATACATAAACCCCACCCTCAAGAACTCACAATCTGTTTGGATACTAGGACAGATGCATACAGATAAATAACAACAGAAAATAGCTTGTACTTAGTCTCAATGTAAGTGGCATAGACAATGCTCACGTCAAGATTTCATAGGAAGGAATAATTTCTGCAGTCACATTTACATCATGAAATTATATATAAACTGTTGGTCATGATATGTTATTCTTTAAAGGTTGATTATATCAGAACTTCAGTATATTAAGGATATGAATACTACCACTTGGTATGCAAAGTGGTATCGGCTTTAATGATCTCAAAGCACATAATAAACATTCTCCAAATGCAGCTTCCCTCCACTATCATAAGATAATTTTGCAAATGAAGAAAATGAAGCAAATTAGAAGTGAAAATGGCATTCTATCAGTTTGTCATCATTTAGAATAAGAGAATTAAAAGATTACAAAGATCTCAATTTCTAGTTCACTAGTTCTCAGCAGTCCTCTACTGTAAAGGATTGTATGTGTGTTACGTGGTTAAGTAAAGGGCAATAATGGCCAGAGATTTAGCTCAGTGGTTCTGGGCCCTGCCTTGTAAGAGCAAGGTCTCCTCGTTCGATCCCCAGTAACAAAAAAACGGGGGGGCGGGGGCGGCAATAATGATTTGGTTTCAGTTCTGAAATTTGGAATAGTGACTTTGGATAAAATTATTTCCTTATTGTTATGCTACTGATGGGACAGTTTTAAAAGACAACACGGTACCCCTAGTGTCTCCTTTCCTTGCCTCTTTCTTCCTCCTTCTTGCCTTTCTTTTCTTTCCCAAAACACCCAATCTCTTCATGATGAAATCAGTCTATATGTATTCATTTAAGTAGAAATAAGAAGTGGTGTTCAACTGTACTAAATTTACTTGAAATAAGTATAAATTATCTTTGTGATATTAATTTGGGTTATGTATTTTTAATACAGTGCAATATATGTAGGCTATATTACAATGAAATATCAAGATATAAAATTAAAGCAAAATGCAGATTCACAGTTTTTCATCTTTCAAGAACACTCCACATTTGATATTGTCAATTGTTAATCAAATACAGGTTGTTATGATTATACACACAGTTAAATTACTTTGTCCCATAGGGTTTTATGACCACCAGAGGAATTACATTATCAGGCAGCATGTCTGTCTCAAATTTCAGTCTGCTTGAGTAACTCTTAACATTTTTTAAAAAACATGTCAGAGCAAAGTTAACATAAAACTAAGGGTAAAATATTACCTTGAAGTAAAAGGTCTTCAATTTGTCTTTCCAAAAAATATTACTTGTTAAAGCATTTGTGAGAAAATACCTGCCTTGTGTTCCCAATGTTGCTAGATGTTAAGTAGATATATAATGATTTTTTTAAAGTTGCTTTGGCAACTTTCTTATTAAAATGCATTTGTAACCCCCCCCCATCTGTCATGAAAGTTTTGAAAAGTTTGTTTACTTTGGATAGCAGCCTTATCCAGGGTTACCCTAGCAAACAGTGATAGCAGTCTTCAGAAGTTGTGCGAGGAACAAGTCACTAGGGATCCATTTTTGTTTTAATTGGCACACACAAACACTTTTCTGGTCTGTCAAGAAGATCAAGCTAATATGCATGGAGGGTGTTATATCCTCAGCTTTGGGGAGCAGTAAAGCTCCCTTTATTTAAGTAATTTAAATGATAGACTGCAAAAACTTTGCAAGTCAGAAAAATGCTTTATACTTTCTTAGGGAATATTTGTTTTAAGCAACAGAAAATGTTCTACATATCTAAAGATGTTGAACCTTATGTTATAATTACCCTGTTTCTTCTGACTCTGTGAAATGTTCCTAAATCTACATGCTACTAAATAAGCTGGGCCACCGATGGATCCTGCATTTCCACAACTCCCCCTGTGTTAACAAATGTGTGTTCATTAGTTTCCAGATGTTTATTGGATATGTTTTCAATGTGTTTGGGTTGATTGATTTGCATGTACATTTATTGGAAACCTCAGTGGTGTCATCATATCAACATAACCTGCGCATGTAAGCAATTTCTTACTTAATGGAAAGTAAACAAACGTTGAGCTACATATACAACAGATCTCAAGAGCATTCTGAAATATAAGGTTTAAGGCCACCTTTTCAAGAAACAATGCTTTTTAATTGAAATTGAGCTGTACCTTTGACACCCAAATAATTTTGTCCATGCTTTCTTACACCAGAGATTTGTTCAGCACAATAAAATTGGCCCTGTAGTAAATATTAATACCTCACGTCACTTGCCCACGCCACTTCTCATGTTTATCAACAAAATATCTAAACCCCAAATTCTTTTCAAACAGACAAGCAAACAAAATTTCATGTTCATTCTTTTATCTCCGTTAAAAAATCTGAAGTACTGAGATATGGTCTTCTTAATATTCATGAAAGAATAGTATCAAAGTAATTAGTAAATAATTTAGCAGTTTCCATAGTTGTCGTTAGCTACACCCAAACTTTTGCCTCTGGTGCTCATATGGAAAATGACTTTAAAAGTGACTAATCGAAGCAGTTTGTGTGTAATGATAAGAGTTTCATCTTTATGGTTCTTAATATTAATTATTAAATGTGGGAGTAATAGTCTGAAGATAAAGAAATTATCCTAGGATTCATGTCCACTGGTTCTTACCAGTGTCCGCCACTCTTTCTAACCATAGATCTGCTTATTTATTCATTGTGCTCAATTACTCACATTTGGTTGCCTGACATTTGGGCATCTGCTTCCCCCATCATCTTCAAATTGGAATGATTTTATTATCATTGTTATTTGAATAAGGCTCACCTTGAAGATTTTTTAAAAATTCAAAAGTATAAACACAAAATCTCCCTTTCTCTAGGACATTTAAAGTGCTGTCTCTCTTTTTATACTTTTTAGAGCAATGCATAAACATGTATGTGTTTATACTTTAATGAAAATACCATGTATACTGCCATGAAAATTTTTATGTATGTATCTATTTAAGCTACCATCATTTCCCATGTGGACTTAGAAAATCCTTTGCTTTCTTCAGCATCTCATCTATATTTTCCCCTCCAGTCGATGCTCTATATTTCAGCCAAAGTAATCTCTCTGAAATTTGGATCTGATCATCCATGTCCTCTGCTGATAGTGTTCCCAGGTTCCCCCCAGCTGTTGTCATGTAGTGCAAACTTTTTAATTGGGCTGCCAGGCCCTGTGTGCTATGACACCTACCTGCTCTCCACTGTTCGTTCCCATTTCACACTTCACTCTGCACCTCTATGATGATCCAGACACACAGAAATCTTTGTTCCTCAGTTGTCCCATACTAATTTTCATTTCTTTCTTTACAGTAGGTTTTTCCTGATGTCCAGAATCCTCTGACTTCATGTATCACATCATCCAAATCAATTTAAATGTCACCTTCTCCGTGAAGGCTTCTCTGAAATAGATGTCCCTCCAAGTGTTTTCATGATATCCTGCTTCTCCTTTGTCACAATACAAATTGGCCAACTCTGCAACACCCTGTTGAATTTTGCATCCCCCTACTGTGCCATACTCAACCTGAGCCATTGGCAACTATGTGTATAACTGAACAACCCACACCTAGGAACGCTAAGAAAATCATAAACAAATAAATGTTACCTACTTATTCATTTCAGCAAATGTATTTATTTCATTGTTGGGATGGTGTATTTAACTCATCTTCCATTGTAATATAATTTTAACACTTGTAATACAGTTTCATTCTTTCAGGTAATGTAGGCAGTGTGATTTTGACATCTGTTGATAAATCTTTATTAGAATAGAGTAGGTAAGCTCTTCTGCAGATTGAGAACAGCAGTCTAAAGACTATTTTTTCATCAACCAGGAAGTTCTAGTATTCAGAGAGCAGAAGAATAGCCTGGAGGACTCAGAAGCATCAGGAATTATCTACTTCACTGAATATCCCTATGATAGAATGTTCTTGATTTTACTCCAACCCCACCCGTGTGTTAGGTAGAGCTAATCTATGCTAGATCATCCAAGCATCTCCCTCTATTGTGAAGCATTCTAACTGGGAACCTAGTGGCTGGGAAATGGTGTACAAATTAAAGAATGAAGGAATTAATACTCAATTAACAGGTTAACTCTTTAGAGAACCTCAATGATGCAAAGACATTCATTGCTGATCCATTAATATTGGAGCCATTACTTTCACTAAAGCAGTTAATATTAATAAACAGATTTTAGTAGAAGGTAGCAATAGTTATGTTACTAATAATTTTATTTAGAAGTTTATTAGAAGGTAACTTTAAGATGTAGTGACTTAAGCAGAAGTCAGTACTTTTGGCACTACCATAAAATTCACACAAGTCACCTATTAATAAGTGCTCAAGTTGCAGAATAAGAATAAAAGATGTTGCAGTATGTAAGTATATTTATGCTATTGTAACGTATTTGGCAATGATTTTGAGTGTTTATAAAACATTCAAGAATTGTTCCATGTCTCCTTACATTAATGAGAACACCTGTTAGCTTTAGTGCCATACAGACTTATTTGCATCAGTTTCAGGTTTTTGCATACTGTACGTCACTTTTTGAAACAGTTAAATGCTTATAGGGAAATATAGCAAGAGGAAAAAAAACAGCAGCTTGAATGCCTTCCGGCTCAAGACAATTCAACTCCAGGTTTCAATGAAAAACAAAAATCTGCTGAATTATAATACTGCCACTTAGAAGTAAATGTAGGTGTATTTTATATTTTTAAAGAACAAAAAACACATATGAAAATCTGTGCTCTAAGCTTTAAGTAAAATTACAGCCAACCAAGGCAGTTTGCAAAAGATGCCATCAAGTAAGGAGCAGCTACACCATCAGAAGCTTGCTTCTCAGTGAGCTCAGGACCAGTTGGCTTCTCTACCAGTCTCACAAATTTGGATGACTCCAACAGGTCTTTCTGCTGAAGGAGGAAAGGTGAATATGCTGACCCACCCCATGTTCTTTCTAACCTTTTTCCCTGCACCCCTTCTGTGTGATGACAGAGCTGACCAGTGAACTGGAGTGAAACAACTGAGCCAGTCACTCCCAGGCCACTGGTCACAGGGTAGCCAGGACACACCAACTTAGAAAATGACTGTGTTATCCCAACAGAAGCTAGTGAGTCTGTCTTATTCATTCCTCTCATTAAAAAAGTCCCAACTTCCATAGGTCCCACTCTATTGACACATCTGTCTGCCACTCCCCATAGGATGTTAAAGCTTCTGTGATTTAAATATTTTCAGTTATTGAAAAGAGCACTTGCATAAATCTCTGGATTCACAGCCTCTATTATCACCATTATATTTAAGAGGTGCAATATTTACATCAAAATGACTCAGTTGATGATATATTCTAAAGATAAATGTGTATTTATGATCTGAAGAAGTGTGATTTACAACTATTTTCTCAGACAGAGTACCTCTGTGCTGTGCTAGTAAACATGGATAAGCCAAGGCACACATGAGCTGTATTCATAGGGCTAATGTCATTTTTTCTTGGGAAATAAGGCAATTAGGAATGGCTTTTGCAGGGTGTGTGTTTCACAGAAGACACTGGTATCTATTTTCACCTCTACTGTCCAACTATGTTTTGGGAAGAGAAAGAAATGTTAGATGAGAAGTTGGGGATCAATGAGTGAAGTTTTAGTGTCCAGAACCCAAACTACATAATTCTAGAAAGATGGGTAAAACCCTACTTTTGATTTTAGATAATTTTGAAATTGTATTTAACCAAGGGTTAATAATCTAGATTTTTTTACTCTTTATTAAAAGGAATCATCATTCATTAAGGGTGAAAGATTGACTACCTGTTTAATTAGGAAGTTCATAAACAAGGAGAAATTTTTTATTTTCTATTAATTACATTGTTAAATAAATTTCAAATGTTGATTTTTTTCCTGAACATATACAAAATTATAATTGTCTATTGAGAAAAACTTCCTGTTTACTCCAAATGGCTATATTTACATACATGAAAAAGTATTTAACATCTTTAAAACTATAGCCTAGTGATATATAACATATATACATAAAGGTACAATTTATATTTCATATGTAGTGATTTATAAAATATGCTATATGCACACATATTGAAAGGGAATTCAATGGTATTTAAATAGAAAGCACCTATAATTATATAATAGACAATGACATCTATCAATTGAGCTACAGGCCACCCATCTACTAACGGAGACATTTGGAATGACATATCTTTCCATACTAAATGTACACCAAAACATCTTAACACTCCTCACTCCCCAGGTCAAAATTATGCTTAAGTTGAAAGTAATGTCATTTAGAAATGTTAGGTTTTAAAAAATATATTGGTTATACCATCACCAGAGTGACTAATTTACTGTCCAAAATCTGTCAAGTTTGAAGGCAAAAACTCACTATTAAGAGGTATGCTAAGACAACATGTATAATCCAGGTGTATTTTGCTTATATTGGTACACATAAGTCACTGGTCATCATGCACACTAAGAAATCATCAGCAACCATCAATTTTTAGGTGCCTGCCTGAGTCCAGTTCTAGGAACTGTGAGGGGCACTGGAAAAAGGTAGCACTGGCCCTTGCTGTTAGGAAGACTATAATTTAATGTGGCATATGAGAAAAGTGTAGGAAAACAGTGAGTGAACGTCAGCTAAAGCATGATTTTGATCAAGCATATAATAGTTTTTAAGGATCAAACTCATTTCTTTGGGGGTAGAATTGAGTGATCAGGGGAGAATGTCAGAGAAGAATCTTAAAAGATTAGATGAGATGTAGCAGAAGGAAAAGAGGGAGAGAAAAGAACACAAATGAGAGGAGCAGCTTGTACCAAGACTTGGAAGTAGAAGAGAATAGCATATTTCTAGAGGATATGAAGAAGCTGTTCCTAATCAATTCTTGTGAGCTTGTTCCCCCTCACTCATCTTTTACATGGAGGTACTCCTAGGCATTCTTTTGTGAGCTATGATTCTTAGAAATTTCAAAAACCAAAGTTGAGTCCTGTTGCTTTTTTCTTTAAAAATTATAGGTACAAATTAATAAATCCCTAGTTTAAATCTCTAGTTCATTTCTCACTATTGGTGTCTATTCCAATTCAGACCACCATAACTTCTGGTCTGATCTCTTTAATGTTAGTTGGTATAGTTGGTATCGTTACAATCAATTCTTTATATCCATTTATTAGGAAACTCCTAATTTGATATTCATCATTTCTCTCTTTGTATCTAGCTTTTAAAAATTTTTCATTATTTATTAATGTATAACTTTGAGCAAAATATTTAGACCCTCTATGTTTTGATAGTCTAATCTATAATTTGAGACAAACATTAATACATACTTACCTCATAGGACCACTTTGAGTGCTCTATAAAATATAATTCAGGAAAACAATATAGCAGAGTACTTGGGACATAAAAATACTGAAAATATTGCTATCATTATTATTAGTAGTATTGTTGTTGTTGTTGTTATTATTTGATTGACTGACTCATTGTCACCTGAATTTTCCAAACTCTTTCTCTTAATTTAGGAATCTTCCCAGAGAATATCTTTTCAGAAAAGACTTTTAAAATCTCCAGAGATGAAAAAAACTGGTGTCGCTCCAGGAGTCTGTATTTACTCCATCTGAAAATATGATGCACTACTCCTGTATGATGGAAAAATCTCTCTTGTATGAGCTTTTGGGCTTTCTGAGGGTCTTTCTTGTTCCTGGTCTCTTTGTCCTTTTCACACAGCTTAGGGAACTGACTTCTTTGCTTTTGATTTTAGATCCCAGGATATTGAGATGTTTTGGTATTAGAATTAAAACGTTTTACTCAACCCAAGATAAATTGTTTGATCTCAGGTCCTAGGAGTTAAAAATGCACCCAGTCATCCATACCCTGTGTTCACCGAAGTTCAAATTTGTAATTCTATTCTTTATTGCTTTCTTGGTTTGTGATTTCCTATTCTGGTGGATTTTTTTTTTCTAGTGTATAAATAAGATCCTCTCATCTAGTAGAGGTTTTTTTTTACCCCCACTCTACTACTTTAAAAACACCTTCCATTTGCCTTCTCATATAAATTATGACACATGTAATCAAAGAATAATCCATGCTTGCAAAGAAGGCAACATGATTATAAGAGCATCTGAAAATGAGCCATGCCAACATATTCAGTGATTATCCAACTACCCTGTTAAAATGTCCTTGTTAGTTATGGTTGGAACTCGTACCCTAACTGAATAGCCTAGACTGTATTAAAGTATCTTACATTTTGGATTTGTATTCTGTCCAGCAGACACATGCACTTCAATATTATCACATCAAACTTTTCCATAGTACCTTTACCAATGATAGTTTTTTTCCCAGATGAATAATTCCATTTTCATTAACCAGATTATTCCTGATGTCAAGCAATAACCTGAATCTTCAAATGAATGATATCCAAATATCACCAATACAGTGAGTTACTACCTAATTTCTGAAGTGTCCTATGAGCAACTGTACCATTTATCATTTTCTAGGATCTCAAGGAGTAGAACTTTAAGAGAACATTTTCTATCTTGAGAAAAATTGTTGAGTTTTTAATATACTAACTTTGATGAATGGCTTACACCATTAGATCTACATTTTACTGAGTTTCTTCTACAACATTTTCTTTAAAAGTTTGAGATTTAATTAGATTAGGTTTATATACAGCTTGTGAATTTACCTAAAAGCAGATGGAGGCTGCACTAAGGGAAGAATTTATTCCAAAATTAAAGAAGCCACTGCCCTGGAGACATAAGGTAGCTTTCAAGTACATTTGGCCAGGATTCATGAAGAAATATACTTACACTGCCAGCTAGTACTTCTATTCCCTTTCCTCATGTTCTCTTCCACCTTTTCTCTCAGACACACACTCTCTCCTACCTATCCATCTATCCATTCATCCATGTTATGTGTATATGCTACGTAAATGATTTTATGTATGCGCATATATACTGTGTGTAAGTGCATCTATAATTAAAACAAGAATTTCATAAAATAATACTTCCCCTTATAAAATTTGATATAGTTAATTTTTCTCTTCTGATCTACTTTTTTCTTTGATTTCATTAAAAATGCTAGTACTAACTAACTAAATTAGTTTCACGACTCACAGAAGGGTCTTGAATGGAATTTGATAAATACTGGCCTACAGAGTAATGAAAAATGCCCTCTTCAAACTCTGCTCTTTGGCATTTTCTGTTTCTGCCTTTGTTTCTGTCTCTCTTCAGTTTTATAAGGTACATCAAAAGTTTCCCATAAATGAGTGAAGAGTTAGATATTTAAGCCTTCAGAAAGTTTCCAGAATATTTGTCAGATATAGACTATTAGGCCAGGGTGATCAATAACTCTGTTTAGGAGATACTGCACTGATAACTCATTTCCTGCCATTTGAGAGTAGAATTAGGATGTGGTTCTTTGGAATTTGACTTAGACCCTGGGTTTTCTAAATATACCTTAAAGCAAGGGTTTCTTTATAAAGGAAGAAACAAAGACTTGGGATAATGTGCTGTTTCGAATATATCTGAGATACTTCACCATGATCTGAAGAGGGAAAAAGCAAAGAAGTTAAAAGCTTGGCAAAGTATCAGAGGCAGAGATGGCAGCTATTTGTTTTTAAGTCTCTTGTATCGAAACAATGAATGCACTCCACTTTGCATCCTGTAGTACCATGATACAAAGTCTGGGAGTAGTTATTAGCATGTGTCTTTGTGATGGGAGAGTGAAAGCTAAACATTTTAATAGTGGTATGGCCTTTCCTTCTCAAGTTCCCATTAATGCAAATACAGCACATGTGGTTTAACTCTCAAGAAACTTGTAGGACACAGATCACAGATGTGGAATAAACAGCATCAAAGAATATGACTTCATGATCTTCCTCTTGCCATCAACAGATGCCCTGTGCTCCATGATGTCAGAAAGATACCTGACAAGATATCTTGAGCAAAATCTCAGAAAGCCAGGATGATTTGAGAGGCCAACATTGTAAGATTTGAGAGTAGACGCCTAAGGATTTTTTTGAAAACTGTGAGGAAGCTTCAGCTACATCAAGGCTTTCAGAGAACACTCACAAGAATGATATCTAAATAGTGTAAAAGTTACTCATCTTGGATGCTCCAAAATCACCAGAGTTTCACGGTCCTTGGGAAGTGGTGTTCTTATTACATAACCCAGACAATACAGTGACAGAAAGCAGATAAAACAGAAGTGGTGTATCTCACATATACAATAAAATTTCCCCAGTTACCCTGATTCTTCTATGCCATCTCTCACAACAGTGTAATTCAGGGTTGATATCTGCTCTGAGATTGTCTTCCTTTCTTCTTCCACTTTCATTTTTCCTCTCTTTATTCATGTCATTTTTGTCCAAAATTCTTAGGCTCAAAAAATGACTAAACAAGTAAATCGAGTCCTTCTATGTAGCCCATTATGACTGCTATATTCAAAAACTGCAACTACATTTGAGAAACTTGGGTACTCTTCCTACATATTGATGAATCATACTTTCCCACATTTCCCATAAGTGAGACTTCAGTATGCATATGCTGACCTGAACTTAAAACATATATTGGCAATACTGGCAATTTCCATGTAGTGTGATTTTAGTAATGTTTAGAAGCCTCTTTGGGTGACCAACTAATTCCTTTAAACCTGCTGTCCAAGGTCTGGAAATTTAATTATCTTGTTATACTTTTAGATTGAGCCTTTCAAACAGTTAAATGGAAGGATATTTTTCTTTAATTATTTTTTCAGGTTATTAGTATAGTATTACTGTATTTTTCCTGAGAGATTACATTAAAAACAAACTATTTCTGATTACAAGTATATACATGAGTAAGGTAAATGTATACAAAATCAGGAATATATAAAATAAAAAAATAAAATCACATCCAATACTACTCAAATACAGCCCTTTAAATAATTAATGCATTTCTTTTTAATGAATGTGCTACACATATGTACATATATGTTTATATATATGCACTCATATGGTCATTTATAGGTCCTACATATGTCAAATTCAAAAATTATATCATGAAAGTTTTTCCATGGCATTATTCATTCAGAAAATCAGTTTAATGGCTTAATAACATTCTGTCACCCAGATTTACAGTTATGTTTCTCTCCCACTTTATTTGTTTCCATTTTTTGTAATGATAAATGAGGCTACATTGCATAAACATGACTTTTTGTTATAATTTTTGATTTGTTTTTCATACATCTTACAGGCCACGTTCCCCATGATTACTCCTTTTTTAGATTTTTGAGGAAACTATTCTGGAGTCTAAATCTTTCAAATGAATGTTAAATACCCCCAGAATATCTCATTGGAATTTGTGATAATTCTACATTAATCTGGAAGAATGAAAGATTTCCAAATAGTAAGACTTTCTCCTCAGAATCTATGTCTCACTATTATAAGATTTTGTTTTCATTACTAGTAGACTTTTATAATTTATTTATGTAAACACACTTAGTTCTGGGTATTTGAAACACAATTTTGATAGAGGGATGGAGAAAAACTTGTAGCCATATGCATCTTAGAGCAAAAGAAAAAGTACAACTCCAATGAAAGAAGTCTCATAAAAAGTAGATGAAGAACTTTCTTTCTTATACCAATTAGCCCAAAGACAGCCCTTTCTGTCTGATGATCTGAAAGAGCCTATTGTTCTAATTTCTCTGTTCCTATCATCTGCCCTATGATAAATGTTACTTAACTATATAATTGTTATTAACGATTTGAAGCTAATAGTGCTACTAGAGTAATCTAATCCAAATCCATGTACATTTTCTAATAATAAAAACAGAATTATCAATACACAGTATATACTATTTGTTTCGGTCTGAGTTTTGAAAGATAGTTTTGCAGGGTACATCAATCTGGGTTGGAGGCTGTTTTCTTTTAGGGCTTGGAATACATCACTCCAAGCTCTTCTTGCCTTGATGGTTTGTGTTGAGAAGTCTGCTGTGATTCTGATGGGCTTTCCTTTGTATGTGATTTGTGTCTTTTCTCTCACTGCTTGTAGAACTTTGTTCTTCTGTTGAGTCTCTGGAATCTTAAAAATTATATGCCTATGTGTAGATTTTTTTTGATCAAGGCTATTTGGAGTCTTATATGCCTCATTTATCTGTATGTCAAGCTCTTTTCCCCTGCTTGGGAAACTTTCTGCCATTATTTCTGTGAAGAGTTTTTTAATGTCATCTCCACTCTCTCCTGTTGCTCCATTGAGCCCAATCAATCTTATGTTATTCTTCTTTGCATCATCTAGCAGCTGCTGGATTGATTTCTCATGTTCCCTCATAATTTTGAAGCAATTTTTCTTTTCCTGCTCATTAATTGCAATCTTATCTTCTATATCTGAAATTCTGTCCTCACATTGGCTCATTCTGCTGTGTAGACTTTCAATGGAGTTTTTCATGTCCTGGAAATCTATTTGCATCTGTTTTATGGATTCCATTTGTTTCCTATGTTGGGATTCCATCATGTTCCTCAGCTCCTCTCTAGATTTATTAGTCATGTCTTGCACTAGGAGCACAATTTCTCTTGATATCTGAGAAATTATTTCTGATTTCATTTTTTCCAGATCCCCTGTTGTTGCTAGTTCAGTGGGTCCAGGTGGTTGAGTATCAGAGTGTTCCATCTCATTTCCCTTTGGGGTTGCTGTAGGTGATCTGGAAGTCTGGTTTTGAGACTTATTTATGAGTTTTCTCATTTTGACTATGGGGTGGGGCTGTTGGTCTCTGCACGGATTACCTCCTCTGAGCTGGGAGAGGTGGGACAGGGGCCGGGAGCAGCGGTAGTGATGGTGACCCAAAAGCCCTTTCCTGTGGGCTGGGAGCAGCGGGAGGGATGGTGGCTGGGAAGCCCCTTCCTCTGGACCAGGAGCAGTGGGACAGTGGCTCAGAAGCCCCTACCTCTGGGCTGGGAGGAGCGGGAGGGATGGTGGCCCAGAAGCCCCCTTCTCTGGGCCAGGAGCAGTGAGACAGAAGGTGGCCCAAAAGCCCTCTCCTCTGGGCTGGGAGCAGTGAGCGGGATGGTGGCCGGGCAGCCCTTCCTCTGGACCAGGAGCAGTGGGACAGCGGCTCATAAACTCCTACCTCTGGGCCAGGAGTGGCAGGACTCAGTACCGTGGTCTGGTGGTCCAGTGTCCTCTGTGTCTTTGTAGTGTGGAACCAGGTGGCTGTACGGGGCGTGGGGGGGCGGGTGTCCAGTGGATTGTTACCCGGGCGCGGGCTGATTCTGCGTGTTCTGTGCCACTCGGGACCTCGGCAGGGTGTGCGCAGACCTGCCTGTCTGCAGTGGGCTGATTCAGTGTGTTCCACGTGACTGGAGACCTCCGTAGGGTGTCCCTGGTCTGAGTTTGTTATAGAAATCATTGCAGATAAAGCCTTATCCTGTCAGCAGCTGCAAAAACTTTTATCTAACTGTAGATTCAGGTTTTTAGGTTCTTCAAAAATTCTGCTTATCAAGCAACTATAAATTCTTGATAAATAATCCTTTTAATAATCATGCAATATTACATCATTTGGACATATTATAATCTATTATCAAAATTTTGGAGTATTACTTTATTTTTTTTAATGTATTGAGAACCTAATAAGACGAGAGACTGTAACATAGGGCAGACAGTACAGCTTGAGACTGTAGAGTTCATGTTTCAACATACAGGCTCTGCAGATGACTCTTCAGTCATCTCTGTGCTGGTCATTTGCAAACCTGATTTTTGTTCTTCAATTCATTATCTGGTGCTTCGATATCAGTCACCAAGTAGCCACAATAGAATAACTAGAAATGAATCTTCCTAGAAGGTAGACTACAAGAGGGCATGGGCTTTTGTCTCTTTATTCATTACAATGTCTCTAGGACATTACACTGAGTGCAACATATAGTAAATACAGTTGTACACCCCATAAAGAAAGTTCAGTCAAGGATAGATGCATATGCAATAGTGGTCTCATGACATACCACCTCATGATATCATTGCTATCTTAATTTCTGTAAGCTCACTATGACTTTCACAAAAGGACAAAAATTCCTCATGACATATTACTAGAACATGTACCTAAGGTTGACATTCACAATAAATACTAAGTATTTGTTAAAGAAATAAATAAAAGACTTGAAAATAGAATAAGACTAAGTAAACTTTTGTTCCCTAGATGCCATCTTGGGGAGGAGAATAAGAAGTCAGGCTCACAAAGAGATTTTATTTTAGAAGACTGAGTTAACAGAAACCTGCAAGTGTAAGAAGTTTTGCTTTTGTTGTGCTCTTTCAATTCTCAGAAATGTGTGACCTAAAGAAAACCAATTTTTTTTTCTTAAAAGTGGAAGAGCAAGATCAACGGTAATAGTCATTTAATTTCAACAAATTCTGCCTGATTCCACTTTAAAATTGCAACTATACTGACAATGAATGAGAATGCTTTCCCCCAACATTCCTTTAATATTGGGCATTATCAGTATTGATAGTATATTTTCAACTTGTTGAATAAAAATCGTGTCCCTGTAAGACTGCAATCTGCTGGCTCTCAATAAAGTTGCATATTTTTGTATTTTTACCAGAAAATTTTAATTTGATCGATTTTAATAATTTTTCAAGTTATATTGAGATTTTTTCTTTTGTTTCATTTAGAGATACTACTTCTAAATTTTTCCTTTTTGCAAATATATTTTCCACCTGCTACTACTTTTTTATTTCTTACTTATTCACATAATTTTAGTTACACAAAGACTTTTCATTTTTAACTTCATACATGTCCAACATTTTTGCCCAATAAATTTAATTGTATGGCTTACATCTACTTTTCAAAATCAATATTGTATTTTATCAAAAGTTTATTTTTAAAATATTGAATGATATGATCATATAGATTGTTCCGCCAGTGTGTTGTAGTAAGTATGTATAAAAAAGACTTCCTTGTGTTGGAGATACATGAAGAGTTGAAATAAATATTTTACTTGGTCAAATAATTTGTTTGGATATATATAAGTATATATAATTATGTATAATATATAAATATAATATATATAATTTTGTGCCTTTAAGTATCAAATATCTTTATTCTCAATTCTGAAATTGACTCAATTCTGGAATGGCAGATAATATGTCACTGTGTGAGAGTAGAGGTTCCAAAAACTGTCTTTAGTCACAATATTACATATTTTGAAGCATCATCATCATGGCATTTGACTTGCAGTTAATTTGCCCTTTGGTGCTCTCCTTGTTTAATTTCATTTTCTGGTTATTCCACTATCACAAATATATTGAGAACCTTTCCATATTTCTGTGTGGAAGGTTATATAAAAGGAGGATTTCTTGGTTGTGAACATTTGCTGATATGCTTCTATAAAGTATTTTTTCCTGATGCATTTAAAAGTGAATATAATTTGTTATATTTAAAAAGCTTTTTTTCCCTTCAATTCTTTTATTGGTACACTTTAGGTATACAACACAATTACATTTCTCACTGGGAACTTGTACCTTTACATGATGCATCTTGGCTCTTATTTTTTCCCCGTTCCTAGCCCTCCCTTCACCCCCTCCACCCTTCCCTATTTACAAAGACTTTATTTCCATTTTTTCCATTTCTCAGCATTTTTCCTTTCCCTTCTTTCCTGTCCCCTGCTCCTCCCACCACCCCTACCCCTTTGGACCTTTTCTTTCTATTTTTCATTATCAATTATTCATTCTAATCATTGGTACATTTTAGGTATACAATATAATGACATTCATCATTGGAAATTTGCACCTTTACATAATCTCTCTTGGTTCTTATTTTTCACCCTTGCCCAGCCCTTCCTTCAACCCCTCCATTCCTCCCTATTTACAAAGATTTTATTCCTATTTTTCCATTTTCTCATATTAATTCCATTCCCTAATTCCTTTCCCCTAGCCCTCCCACTTCCTTCCCCTTTGCCCCTTTTCTTCCTATTTCACATTACCTATTATACATTTTAGTCCTTATTTACACTTTCTGTTTCTCATACCAGAGAAACTATTCAGTATTTACACGTGTGTCTTCTTTATTTCACTTAAGACTATTACCTCAATGTGCATCCATTTAGCTATAAATGTCTCTAATTTCTCATTTTTTATGGCTGAGTAGTACTCCATTTTATAAAAAAACACATTTTCTTTATCCAGTCTCCAATTGATGGGCATTAGGGCTGTTTCCAAGTTTTAGCTATCACAAACTGTGCTGCCATGAACATGGGTGCACATATATCACTGTGGTATGATTCTTTTAATTCTTTGGGGAAGATCCCCAGCAGTGGAATAGTGGGGTCAAATGGGACTTCCAGTCTTAGTTCTTTGAGGTATCTCCCTACTGATTTCCACAGTGGTTGCACCCGACTACACTCCCAGCAGTGGAGCAGGGTTCCTCTTTCCCCACAGCCCTGCCAGCATTTATTATTGGTTGATTTCATGATAGCAGCCATTGTTTCTGGAGTGAAGTGGAATCTCAGCATTGTTTTCATTTGCATCTCTGGAAGGACCAGTGATGTTGAACATTTTTTCATGTATTTATTTGCTATTCCTACTTCTTTGTCTGAGAAATGTCTGTTCATTTCAGATGCCCATTTTTGGATTGGGTCTTAAATTTGGTAGGCCCCTTTTAAGTTCTTTATAGATTCGAGATAGTAGACCTTTGTCTGAGGAAGAGCAGGTGAAGATTTTTTCCCACATTGTGGGTTATCTCTTCACACTGCTGATCGTTTCTCTTTCTGTGCAGAAGCTTTTTAATAAGACAAGATCCCACTTGTGGATTGTTTGTGCTAGTTCATGGGCAACTGACATTTTGATCATAAAATCTTTTCCTACACCACTGTCTTCAAGAGTTCTACCTAACCTCCTTTCCAACTAATTCAGTGTTTTTATTTTAATATTTAGATCTTTAATCCATTTCAATTTTGGTTTAGTGCATGGTGAGAGATATAGGTCTAGTTTTAATCTTTGGCAAGTTGAAACCCAATTTTTCCCACACCATTTATTAAAGAGGTTATCTTTCCTCTAGTGAGGGTGTTTGGCTCCTTTATCGAAGATGAGATGGCTGAGTGTGACTGGCGTTGTTTCTGCATTTCTAATCTGTTCCACTGGTCCTCAGGTCTGTTTCTTTGCCATTACCATGCTGTTTTTATCATGGTAGCTTTGTAGTAGAGTTGCAGGTTGGGGATTGTGATACCCCCTGCCATGTCTCTGTTACCTAGAGTTGCTTTTGCTATTCTGGGTCTCTTCTTGTTCCAAATGAATTTTTTTGCATTGTTTTTTCGAGGTCTATGAAGTATGCTGCTGGGATCTCAATTGGAATTGCATTGAATCTATATAGCAGTTTTGGAAGCATGGCCATTTTCACTATATTAGTCCTTCCTACCCAGGAGCAGGGGATGTCTCTGTTTTCTGATATCATCTTCAATCTCTCTTTTCAGAGCCCTATAGTTTTCAGAGAAGAGGTCTTTGATTTCTTTTGTTCGGTTGATTCCTAGGTATTTCAGTTTTTTGGATGCTATTGTGAAGAATTATTTGCCCTATTTCTGTCTCAGTGAGTCTGTCATTGGTGTAGAGGAAAGCTATTGATTTTTGTGTGTTGACTTTGTAACCAGCTACTTGACTGAATTTGGTTATTAAGTCTAGAAGACTTTTGGTGGAGTTCTTGGGGTCTTGTATATACAGTATCATGTCATCTACAAATTATGACAATTTGACTTCTTCATTTCCTATCTTTGTTCCTTTTATTTCTTTCTCTTGTATAATTGCTTGTGGCTAGTGTTTCCAGAACTATATTGAACAAGAGTGGTGATAGTGGACATCCTTGTGTTGTTCCTGATTTTAGTGTGAAAGATTTCAGTTTTTGACCATTTAGTATGATATTGGCTGTTGGGTTTTCATAGATGGCTTTTATCAGTTTGAGGTAGAGACCATCTATTCCAATTTTTTGGATGGTTTTTATCATAAATGCATGCTGGATTTTGTCAAATGCTTTTTCCGCGTCTATGGAGATAATCATATGTTTTTTGTCCTTGGTTCTATTGATATAGTGTATTACATTGATTGATTTGCGTATGTTGAACCATCCCTCCATCCCTGGGATGAATCCCACTTGATCAGGGTGTATGATCTTCTTGATGATCTTCTGCACTCTATTTGCCAGTATCTTATTAAGGATTTTTGCATCGATGTTCAGTAGTGAGATTGGCCAATAATTCTCTTTTTTGGTTGGGTCTTTCTCTGCTTTGGGGATCAAGGTGATCCTTGCTTCCAGGAATGAATTTGGGAGTATTGCTTCCCATTCAATTTCTTTAAAGAGTTTAAACCATAGTGGCTGTAGTTCCTCTCTAAATATCTTGTAGAATTCAGCAGTAAAGCCATCAGGGCCCAGGCTTTTCTTAGTTGATACGTTTTTAATTACGTTTTCAATTTCATTGGTTGGTACTGGGTTATTTAGAATTTTTAGGTCTTCTTTGCAACTTTGGTAATTCATATGTATCTAGGAATCTGTCCATTTCTTCTGTGTTGTCCACCTATTGGCATATAGGTTCTGGAAGTAGATATTGATGATCCTCTGAATTTCTGCTGGGTCTGTTGGAATTTCACCCCTTTCATTCCTTGCATGGATTGGGGCCTTTTCTTTCCTTTTCTGATAAGATTGGCTAAGGGTTTGTCAATTTTGTTGATTCTTTCAAAGAACCAACTCTTGGCTTCATTGATTTTTTGTATCATTCTCTTAGTCTCCATTGCATTGATTTCTCCTCTGATCTTTATAATTTCCTCCCTTGTAGGAGTTTTGGGGTTGTCCTGCTCTTCTTTTTTTTAGAAGTTTGAGGTTCAACATCAGATTGTTTAATTGGGCTCATTCTGTTTTCCTAATGTGCGTATTCACTGCTATGAATTTCCCTTGTAAGACTGCTTTCATTGTGTCCCGTAGATTCCGATATGTTGTATTATCATTGTCATTTAATTGAAGGAACTGTTTGATTTCTTCTTTAATTTCTTCTGTGACCCATTGGTTATTCAGAAGTGTGTTGTTCAATTTCCATGTGTTTATGAAATTTTTCCAGTTTCTTTTGCTCTGGATCTCCGATTTCATTGCACTATGGTCTGATAGTATACAGGGGATAACTTCAATTCCTTTGCACTTACTTAAACATGTTCTATGTGTGAGTATGTGGTCTATTTTGGAGAATGACCCATGTGCAGCTGAGAAGAACGTGTATTCTGATTTTGTGGGGTGGAAGACCCTGTAAACATCTGTTAAGTTCATTTGTTCAAGAGTTCAATTGAGTTCTAGTATTTCATTACTTATTTTTAGTCTAGTTGATCTATCTATTTGTGACAGTGGGGTGTTGTTATCCCCCACTACAATTGTATTAGTGCATATATGACTTTTCATGTCCGTTAGTATTTGTTTTATATAGTTGGCTGTACTAGTGTTTGGTGCATAGATATTTATGATTGTCATCTCTTCCTCTTGGATTGTTCCCTTTACAAGGATGTAGTGTCCTTCTTCATCTCTCTTAATCAGTGTTGGTTTGAAATCTACTTGATCTACAAAGAGGATAGCTACTCCTGCTTTTTTTCCAGTTCCTGTCACATGGAGAATTGTTTTTCACCCTTTAACTTTCAGTCTATGAGTTTCCTTTTGAATGAAGTATGTTTCTTGTATGCAGCATATTGTTGGATTTTGCTTCTTGACCCATTCTGCCAGTCTTTTTCTTTTGATTGGTGAATTGAGACCATTAACATTGATGGTTATAACTGAAATGTATTGACTTGTCATTTCCATGACTTTTTCTTTTTGCTCGGTTCTCCCCCTTTACATTTAACTTCTTGCCATGCCAGATGGGTTCATTCTGCTTTGCTTCCTGGGGTTGTCCTCAATGTCTGTTCCTAGGATATTGTGTAAAATTCTTTGGAGTGCTGGTTTGGTATTCATGAAGTTCCTAAGGTGCTCTTTGTCATGAAAGTATCTTATTTCTCTACCAATTTTGAAAGATAGTTTTGCAGTGTACATCAATCTGGGTTGGAGGCTGTTTTCTTTTAGGGCTTGGAATATGTCACTCCAAGTTCTTCTTGCCTTGATGGTTTGTGTTGAGAAGTCTGCTGCGTTTCTGATGGGTTTTCCTTTATATGTGATTTGTTTCTTGTGGGGTGGAAGACTCTGTCAATATCTGTCAAGTTCATTTGTTCAAGAGTTCAATTGAGTTCTAATATTTCATTACTTATTTTTTTGTCTAGTTGATCTATCTATTTGTGACAGTGGGGTGTTGAGGTCCCCCACTACAATTGTATTAGTGCATATATGACTTCTCATGCCTGTTAATATTTGTTTTATATAGTTGGCACGCTAGTGTTTGGTGCATAAATATTTATGATTGTCATCTGTTCCTCTTGGATTGTTCCCTTTACAAGGGAGTAGTGTCCTTCTTCGTCTCTCTTAATCAGCGTGGGTTTGAAATCTACTTGATCTGCAAAGAGGTAGGGATGGTGGCCTGGAAGCCCCTTCCTCTGTGCCAGGAGTAGTGGAATGGATGGCGGCCCAGAAGCCCCTTCCTCTGGGCCAGGAGCAGTGGGATGGTGGCTTGGAAGCCCCTACCTCTGGGCCAGGAGCAGCAGGATGGATGGTGGCCTGGAAGCCCCTTCCTCTCTAAAAAGCTTTTTCTGTTAAAGTTTTTAACATCTTTCCTTTTGAAAATGTTTTATTGTTTTTGTGATATGAAGTTGAACCCAGGGCCTTCACGCTGAAGTACATCCATTTAATTAATTAATTAATTAATGTACTTATTTATTTGAGACAGAGTCTCATTAAGTCACTAAATTGTCCAGGCAGGGCTCGAACTTGCAATTGTCTTGCCTTAGCCTCCATGAATGGTGAGCTAGATTACAGATGTGTTGCACCACACCTGGCTAAGGTTTTTAATTGCTTGAGTTAACTTTCTAGGCTTAAATTTTCCTAAAAATGTCTATGTCATCTAGATTTTTCTGAGTTATTAACCAAATTTTATTCAAATTTTTGTGTAAGTCATTTCTTATTTACAGTGATATTAGTTCCAATGTAACCTTTTCTCTCTTTTTTTGTAATTTTCAAGTTTATAATTGTTTCTTTAGGAGAAAGAATCTGTCATTTTATTGATAAATTCTCTTTCAATTTTGGTTTTCTCTCTTCTGCTTTTTTCTTTACTAAATTCTTTATTACATTTTCTTTGGGATTATTTTTATTTCTTATGAATTAAATCTTTATTAAATTATTTTTATTTTTAATATTCTACATTTGTGTATTAAAATGATAATTATTACCCTAGTTCCAGGTAATGGTTTACTATCTTCAGATTGATGTTCTTCCAGAGAACAGCACACCAAGAGGTACACACACAGACACCCTCACAAACACTAGCACACAAACACACACACATCACTTCTATTTGAAGACATTGAAAAAAAAAATGAACTGAAATTAGGTGGTCATAAAGTTAAAAGCAAAGTCTGAGATACATACATATGTGTATATATATATTTAGAATCTTGGAAAGAATGGAGAAAGAAAATAACACAGAAGACTTGGGAACCCAGGTTTGTAAGTGAATGTAGGTCCAGAGAGTTGTGCTCAGAATTTGGTCTTCTTTTTTTTTTTTTCTGTGCTTAAAGGTTATGGATGATAGGAGGTTATGCCTGAGGAGTTCATTGGAGTTTCTCATGACCTCACAGGACTTAAGGAACAAAAATGGAGTTCAGTTTCATCAAGACGGAGGGGGCTTTCCCTTGGGATCCTAAGGATTATACCCTAAACCAAGCAGCAGACCAAAGATCTCCAGTCCTTACAAATGCAGATATCCAGCCTTGAAGGAGGTTATGTTCTCCTTGGATTGAAGGTAAAGGGTATAAAGTGCCCGACAGAAATGAAAATATCAACACTTTCTGACTTTCTGTCTGGATGAACATATCATCCTCAGAATTTATTGCTGTAATTTTTCATACATGAAATCCTACATTTGATTTAAAAAGATTTACAACAAATAAAAGATCAATGACAAATAGAAGATTGATGGAAACAGGCTCCAAATACATGTAGATAGTTCAGTTATTAGGCATGATATACTATTTTCAAAAAATAAATAGGTTCGAAAATTTTACCAGAAAATTGAAGGCAATTCATAGAATAAAATGAATTTTAGACTGGGTATCACAGCAAATTAAACACAGAGAGTGAAATTAGGCAAGAAGAAGATTTGGGAATTGGCATGAGAGAAAGAAAGGAGAGAAACCATAAGAAAAAGCTCTGATTAAAGTTAATGCCTGAGAAATTAATAAAATTGCTAAAAAATAACAAACCATAGATTTAAGAGCCACAACAAACCTCAAACAGTATAAATACAAACAAAGTCATCCTTGTATAATTGTATTATTATAATTATTATAATACAATCCTTGTATTATTATAATTAAAGAGCTGGAAATTAAAGCCTAAAGGGAAGGAACCAGAAAAAAGCGATCTTAATATATGTAGTGATAGTAGATTATCAGTTAATATTAACAGATAATATTAAAACCAAAGAAAATACAGTACTCATCCTTAACAGTAACTACTTGAGATTGATTTTAACTAGTATTTTTGATACGCAAATTTTTTAGTAAAATTGACAAACTTTTCAGTGAAAAATTCAAATATCATCTCTTTTATATCAACAGTTACTTGAAATAATGTGATTGAAAAGTCAAATAAAATGTTTTTAAAGAGACCTCCCAGTGTCCCATCAAATTTAATCCATTGCTATTTCTTTCCCAATCACTTCTGTTTCTTCCCCTCTGTCAAGCCAGGAGCCACTTCTCATGATTTGGTAGGACATGACCAGACAAGGTCGCCCTAATTGGCTTCCCAGCTTCCATTCTTAAACTTTTTTTTTTTTTTTGGTACCAGGGATCGAACTCAGGTCCTTGAGCTTGCACAGCAGGCAGCAAAACCACTGAGCTAAATCCCCGGCCCACCACTATTAAACTTCTATCCTCACTTTCACCCCACAACTGACAGTGCAATCATTAAAAAATATTAATAGGATCATGAGCAAGCCCATTACTGTGTATATAACCCTATCAAATGGAATCCATATGTTGAAAAGATTTCTATGTTTATCACAGCTGTATTTGCAGTAGACAAGATATAGAATTAAGCTAAGAGTCCATCAGTGGATGAATTGATAAAGAAAATGTGGTACATATACATAACAGAATACTATTCAGCCATAAAAAGAAGCAAATCCTGTCCTTTAGGGAAACAAATGAACCTGGAGGACAAGTCAAGTGAAATTAGCTAAGCACTGAATGACAGATACTGCACACTCTCACTCATATGTGGTATCCAACCTCAAATTCAAAGAAGTGCAATGCAGAATGGTGACTTACTGGGCCTGTGGGTGATTATGAGAGGAAGAGGAGGGAGATATGAGTCAAAGCACACATAATCACAGTTGGATTGGGGCAATAAGTTCAAAAGATCTAACAATGACATATTACATTTTTGAAAAATTCAGAGAATGCTCATTAAGTGTTCTCACCACAAAAATGATACAGAATCATGTCTGTTGTTCACTCAAAACCCCTGAAAGGGCTGAAATTGCAACTTTCTATCAGCCTTCAGTTTGCACTGCAGGCATTTTGCCTGTAGTGCTGACCCCTCCCCTCCCATGCTTTTCCTCTTTCCACTGACGCAGCTGCCTTAGCTTCTAGTAGAATACTTGCCACTGAGCTTTGATCCCTTCAGTGCCTCTTTCAGGAACGCTCTCCACTCAAACCGTTCCCTGTATTCCTATTCTGCTTCCACATCAGTGCCTCAGAGTCCTTCCTGGGCACCCTTTCCAAAAGCATATGACCCCTGGCTATGCAGGACCACACACTATTTTCTTTCTAGACTTTATTTTGTAATTGACATATTATATACTTTTGCTTATTTGATTATTGACTATTCTCTACCAACACGTAGTTCTGGAAAGTTTTCTTAGTCATCAAAGTATCTTGAGTTTTTAAAGTTGTAGTATATAATTCAATAGTCACTGAATGACACAATCAATTTATTTAACAGTTAGTATAAAAGAGTGTCATGTATTCCTCCCCTTTCGGGATAGCAAAATGTGAATACAGGGTCTTTATATTCAATAATCCATAAAATACTAGCACAGAAATATATGAACAATTTGAATCAATGTAACAATTATAATAAATTCTTGTCTCTACAAAATCCATAACATGATGGTGGGAAGGCTATCGTTGATATTTGTTGCTTTGCTAGTGAGAAATCTATTAATTTTCACATAGCAAGTTAATAGCTGCTCTAAATATCTGTAATGTAGGCAAGCATTTCTCTTAAATTGAAAAAATACATAATTAAAGGCAATGGTTCTTAAAGTATGAACCACACCCTAGTTTTTAAAGTTTTGTAGTCAATATTAGCTTTCCTACAATAGTCTCATCTTCATCATCACTATGACTGAAGTTATCATGAATACATATATTATTATCATCATCAATAAAACCTAATTCTAACCAAATTAACCCATACCTTCTTTAGATTTTACCTAAATTTCAGCTTTCTAAGCCTTCCCGGCTCATTTATTTAAACGTCTAGTCCTTGCTTTCTGTTTTAACTTTCTAATTACCAGAGCAACATCCAATACACTATGCTTTACTTTATGTGATTTCTTTTGCCTATTTCGAACTCTGCAAACTAGAACGTAAACTCCATGAAAGCAGAATTCTTTTGGGTTTAACTGCTATATCATAGCATGTATCCTAACATTTGACACAAATATGTACCACTACTTGACACAAGTGTGGTGTCCAATTAAATATTTGCTGGATGAATAAGCACACACTTCCACATTTTCTCCCCTCTAGAACTGAATATTAATATTCTGTCTAGAATAGAAGAAAATGGTGATATACATGTGGGCACATAACAATAAATAATCATATAGACAGCTGCCAATGAATGAATACATTAAGCAGATATTTGTACATTAGTCCCAAGGATGACTGTGTGGCTATGTTCATGTGGCCACATCAGTAATTGGGGAAATATAACAGGCATCTTCAAATTTACCAAAACAAATGATAAAGTACATGTTCATACCTCAAAGAATATTTCACTTCATATAACACATCATAACTGTTTAAGTGGCAAATTTCTATAATACATGTTAATTAAAATTCTACTAATCTCCAGCTTTCTATATGTTACTTTTAAAAATTATATATACCAATAGTGGTTTCAGAATATTTTTGGTTGTATTAAAATGATCAATATCTCAATTTTATTTACTTTTTATATTAAAAAATTAGCAAAATAAAATAAGTTAAATTTTTGTTCTAAAGTAGAGAAATAAAAATTATTCCTATAATGTTCAAAGTACTAGTCTCTAAAATAGGGGATATATAGGAGAATAATCACAAATTTTTTTCAGAGATTTTACACTATGATATAGGAATGATCACAAATCATGACGCATTAACACAAAGCAAGAAAAGTTTGATTAAATACATGGTTAGGCCCAGTTAAAGACCATTGGAGAGATTCCCTTGTGGAATTAACACTTTTAATATGTCTGTGTCTCCATTCCTGTTTCTGACATAAATTAATAAGATTCTATTTGGTTAAAAAAAAAATCTCTCATTAGTGTCCCATCAAAAGCTGCACCATTTGCCTCATTAAATTTAATGAGGTTGTTGTTGTTGTTGTTGTTTTTCCATTGGTAGGTGTGGGTGTGTGATATATGTGTCAACGTGTTAGACTTGTATTTTCAAGGAACCTGCTTTACATAGGCTCATTTTTCTCTAAAGCTAAAATTGCTGTAGAGAAAGCTATTTCTAGAAAATGGTGACACCTTAATGGGCTAGGTAACTAAACAGTATGTTTTACTTTATTCTGAAAAAAAATAAAGAGTATCAAATATCAGTGCCTTTTATGTCAAATACTCATAAGTAAGCAATGTCAACATTACTATATTTTATATAACGTGTAAAATACGTATGTCAAACCAAAAATTAAAGAAAAAAAATCATTCTCTTTCATCCATAGTCCCTGAACAAAAACTTCAAAATAATGAAGGAAATTGACTCAAGCTGCCACTATTCCTTACCAAGACACATAAAATTTAATTTTCTGAAGGGCTAAAATATTATTTCATTATTATACTGATTAAGTCCTCTGTTTTTAAATTTGTAACAAGTAATGTGTGACTGTTTTAGACATATTTAAATTCTAATCAAGTGCTACAAATACCATCTGTATTTAAAGAGGACATTTCCTTTTCAGCAATTATCAACATAATAGAAGTACTTGAACACATATAAAATATGGCTATATTTAAAGAGCATATGTAATGTCTGTGGAACTTTTAACCCACTGGAAATTAATCTGACAAAAATTTTATTAGAACTATTAACATAATGAGGGGAGAAAATTTCTAAGAAAGTAGATGTTTGACAATCTAATCCAAACTCAACTTTTAGATGGGGTTAAGTGATTTGAACATAGTAATAATGTTCTCAAAAATAGGTGCAGAATACATGTAGCCTAAACCTGGAAGAGACTTTCTCAGTCCTGCTCAGAGTTGTCAGTGAGGAAAGAATACAAGCATTAGTCTAGAAATGAGAAAGTACACAAATACATAGATTAAAATAAGAAGAGAGAAGAAGAAGAAGAAGAAGAAGAAGAAGAAGAAGAAGAAGAAGAAGAAGAAGAAGAAGAAGAAGAAGAAGAAGAAGAAGAAGAAGAAGAAGGAGGAGGAGGAGGGGGGAGGGGGGGAGGAAGGAGTAAAAGAAGAGGAAGAAGACAAAGAGGAGGAGGAAAGGAAGGTGGAGGGGGGGGGAGGAGGGGAGGAAGGAGAAGTGGTGAGAAAGAAGAGGAGTCAAGAGAGGAGGAGTGGTGTGTGGAACCATAACAGAAAGCAGACACCTGAGTCCTTAGTGACTATGTGGTTTATTACTTTACTGAGAAAATACTCAATGATCAGTGATATGATCAAGAAATAAACTTTGCATTAACACTGAATATGTGAAATTTGTATATTGTGGTACCTAATGCTATCTTGATAGTAGTCTATCTTGCTATTATGAGTTTTCAGGTGAAAAATATTATAGGAAATATAGCTTAATGCACAAAAATGAAACATGATCAGAAATATAAGAATAAAGTAGAAAATCCTTAATATTTTAGATTGACCAATTCAAGAGGAATATAAGGTTTTGAAGAACATAGAAACATAGTTAACTATACATATGATAACAAATATAACAAGGATATCTGAAATATTTAAAAAGATAAAATGTAGATTAAGCCAAAAAGAACATATCAATATATCCTCCAAAGCTACCATGTTAATTACATTGTTGTGCAATTAGAAATTAAAAGCAAACAGAATAGCTGAGGAGAATCTACTTAAACAATGAAAAAATACTCTTACAAAGCTTGAGTTAAAAAGTACCTTAAAACTAGAATCACAGCATCTTAAAAATGAATAACATTAAATTGGAAAACCTGTGAAAACGTGAATAAAAAGAAATAAGACAATTTATTAGCTGAGGTATGTTCATTTATGAAAGATATTTAAAAAACCTGTCTCACATTGATACTCATTACGACAATGGAACAAAATTGAAATAAAATGAAACAGAAAAAGACTCCTTGGATGAGAATTTCCCTGAAACAGAGAGGAACCTGCGTTTTCAGGTACATTATAGTCAAGAGTACCAGGAAAAATTGCCACTGAATTTAAACTTTGAAATATGTTATTGTAGAGTTATCAGACTTTATGGCTAAATAATAAAAGGCTTTTTAACCTTGAGGCAGAAACAGGAAGTCAGTAAATTAGAGCCCCAAATAGGGCTGCTTCTGACTTCTGTACATCAATATTCACGTTCAAAAAATAGCAGAGAAACAATAAGGGTCTTGGTAGAAATGAAAGAACTATACTAATACTTTGTATCCAGTCAAGCTATGTTGACATTAAAAAGCACCAAAATGAATTCGCTAGGCAATATGCATCTTCATACTTTGGAATTACTGCAAAGAGAGAAAAAGCTAACCTGCAGATTGTTTCCCCATAGAAGTTGTACATTTTTATAACAGGGACTTCATCTCAGGTAACCTTTGAGACACCTCATCCTATGAATCCCAACAGAATGTGGCTCCTTTTAAAGGCAAAATTCATCACCACTGCCTAACTAATAATAATTTGCACTAATTTTAAGAGTGTTATTATGAGTTTCTAATTTAATTTTTCTTATTTTATTAACTAGTTTTCATGAGTGCTATTGCCCAGTGAGGCACTTACTTAGTTCAGTTGTTCTGTTCACAGCTTCTTCAAAAACTCTCCTTATAACATGCCTAGTGTATGGTAGAAACTCATAAGTGTTTGCTAATATTTAGGTAAATAAAAAATCATTTTCATTGCCCACTATGTATTTAATCTTAACAAGGACTATTTAGATGAACTATCAGTAAATCAATAGAAAGGTAATGAAAGACACATATGCAGTATCTGCCCTTTATTTTAAAATTAGGAGTATACCATGCTTTATGTGAAAAATATTGTACTAACAATAATATATATTTTTCTACTAGAGGAAGTGACACATGGAAATGTTTAGTCTATAATTTGATTCCATCTCTGTCAATATATTCATATTCTACACTTACCTTACAGGAAATTCTATTTCTTCAATTAAAATTTCTTAAAATGTGTCAGCTTCCAGATTTTTGATTTCCTAACAGTGCTTGCTTCATTCTCTTCATCAATTCCTGTCCCACACCTCTATCCTTTTGGTTTTCTACCTCTCTGTGATCCTTGGTATACCATCGTTTATGCTTCCTTTGTCCTTGAATGTTCAGAATCATGAGTACATTCCACCCTCATGGAACTCAAACCAGGATTTGTCACCATGCTGACTTTGGGTTCCTTTTCCTTTCAAGACCTTGACTATTTATTTCTTGCAATATACTGGCTGAATCATGTTTATCAGCAAATCTGAAAGCATAAATGACTAAGATCACAAGAATTCTCAGTTTAAATGGGAGGAATTTTATTATACTTTGACCTGAGTGAGTCTTGTAAGATGGCGTCTGTCTTTTTATTTGAAACTTTACATTTCAGTGCTATCTATATGTTCTCAATTTTGCAGCTTTCAAGTGAGTCTTGTGTAGATATTACGTTGTCTCTATTGAAAAATTTAAGTGCCATTTATGTTGGGTTTATGTACTTATAACAGAAAGTCAACAAAGTAGTAAATAATTTTATGGAATAATCATTATATAAACTTGATAAACATTTCCTTTGGAGTTACACACACGCACAAATACATGCATGTATCCTTGTGCACACATACACACACATTCTTCCTTTGACACTTTCTCAAACTCTAGTTTGTTTTCTTATCTCACTGATAAGAAATCTTTTCCCTTTCCAAACACATTTTCTATAGAATTGAGTATTAACTAATTTTTGAGAAGCACTTTATTAAATTTAGTATATTTCATCTCGGGTGGTTTTCTTTTTGTTTCTGGTTTGTTCCCTAGTAACTATATATGTATTTGAAAGCAATAATTATCATGTGCTTCTTGGTAATCATCTGATACTTAATTTATCTCTGAGTTCGTGATGAATAAATTAAAATGAAATCGACAGTTTGAAAATTAGAAAAACTATATTAAGGCCCATGAAAATAAGGTATGTGAACTGGAAGTAGTTAACAGGAAATATCATGAACAGGAAATATCAATCATTAAGACACAATGATTTTAGCAAGTGGAATGTTAAGAGAAAATAGTTCACCTCAGTCTCCAAACTGACACAAGACCAGAAATCATTAGTCTTATTGGTTTCAAGGCTAAGGAATGAAAAATTGTAATTTTGGTGGAAAAACATGAATGAAAATGATAAAAAAATTTAATTTCCTTTAGAAGATACTATACTTTCTCCAGTTATCAAAATTTTATTTCAGCCAACCATTATGGATTATCATTCTTTTGTTTCCATCTAGAAATAATTGAAAAGATTTGCATCTTGCTAATTTTTGTTTTTTCTTGAGACTCCTTTTAATATATGTTTGAGAAACTAGCTTTATAGTTGTAATTATGTTAACAAAATTGGACCACTTTATAATACATTCTTCTTCAAGAAAAAAAACACCCATGAAGATTATCCTCCAGGAATTATTCTTAGCCAGGAAGACAATTAGGCAATAGGTGAAAAAATATTTTCATTGAGGTCCTAAAAGTGGTCTTTAATTAAGAAAAACAATCAGCTGATGTTTCTCTTATAGATTCCAGGAAGCTCTGTGTAGTGTTTTTAGAGTTTTCCCTTCAATCAGCCCAGTATGATGCTATGCTTCAAGCTGTGATTTTATAAAAATTTTCTAGTACCTATTGGGGCATCCTGTGAATTATAGTCTCTTCATATTAGCATCATGGGGGTAATGTACACAGACCAGGAAGGATTGGACAATTTCACATCTCAAAATATTCTCACCCGCCCCCTTCCAATTTAGAAAATAAAACTAGCTGTGACTTTTTAATCCCTGGGAACCACCTGTTTTAGAAACATCAGAGTTTTCAAGTTCTTACGAGTGGTAATTCTTTTGTTTTCTTTGTCACTAATAAGCCATTTCCTTTTGTGAACTCAAAAGAAGCTAAAATCCTCACTAGTACCTTAGCTGTTTACTGTTTTTCCAACTTCAGTTTGATCTGTAATAAAACAACAGAATAAGTGTTTCTCTCTTCCCCTTTCTTTCATCCTACATGGCCTGACTAATAAGTTAGCCCTTTTTGAGGGGCCTATTAAACTTACCCTGTCTTTCTAAAAATCATTGTAATAATATTATATGGCAGGCAAAAATATAATGATAAATGATAATTTGCCAAAAAGATTTAAAAAAAAATACTGAGGTGTTACCTATCAAAAGTTCTCCTTCTGTCTGTGATGCAGCACAGATTGTGATCGTGACAGTAAATCTGGTGCTATTGTTAATGCCATGGCACTTGGGTTTTTGGCTTGCTTTAGTCCAATCTGTGACATGCTTGTGAATATCTTTCTTCTGTTCTGTCTGTATGGCATATGGATTTCTGGGATACAACGTCAGACCTATCCACATAACAAGTGTTCAGAGCACCTTATCATTTTAAAAAGCCAATTACTCAAAAAGACAAATGTGAAATGTTTCACATTTAATGATGAGCAAATCTGCAAAACAAATGCAATTTTGCTCGTTCTAAAAAGTTTAGTTTAACTGTAAATATTGCAATGGAGTCTTGCATGACACACACCACCGATAGGGAAAAGCTCATTTCATACATATTGTATATCATCACTGTCAATTACATCTGCACAGGATTTAAAATGAGGGTGGTATAAGTAATTAGAAATAAAGAAAATAGAATATTCTAAACTACAAGGCTCTGAAATCACTGTAAAAATGTCACTGCTAACATTGAACACTCTAAAAAAATATTTTGAAAGTCTCACCCAAAAAACTGAAAACTGCATATGTCTACAGAGGTAAAGGTCACTCATGAAACACTCAACAACAAAAAATACCAATTCATTTTTTAGAAATATTTGTCAATATGTAAAGAATGTTTTGTACATAAGTTCTCAGTTACTGTTGAATCAGTGTCTGTATGTAATATTCCCACATGGACTGATGTCCTTTCAAATACTTTAAAACAAAGGTTTAGTGAAAGATTTTATGGGGACATCTTGAGTGCTGAAATTATATGCATGGGAAGTACAACTAAAAAAACACAATAACATTGGTTTTGCAAGTGATTTATCTATTTAAACTTTTATTTCTATTTATGATGGAGACAACAGCCCATTCATAACTATATATTCTTTCTGTATCTACCCTACCCCCTAAACAAAACAAAGATGAGACTATAAAAGAGAAACAAATCAGTTCTACTGTTCAGCATCTCCCATGTAGGTTATGTAAATATGGTTGTTACATTTAAATATCTTTACTCTGTTTCTTTGTCTACACATTCTTTAAACCTTTTAAACTGTGAACACTGGTAACAGAATATTATATGACATGAGGAATGGAATGCACCTGGCATTGGTAATTTTAGAAGAAACTAATCTTGATATTTATAACATCATTTAGCAAGCGGAACGGTTTTACCAAGATTGGAATGTTGAGATACAAAAAAAGTTCACTCAGTTCTTGGACTTTCATTCTACATTGAAATGTAGTAAAACAAAATATCAGAAAGTCTTCAGTCAGCTGTTGTAAAGCACATACAAAAAATTCTACTTGAGTCTTCCAGTAGTAATAGAGACCAAACAATACTCTACAGTTCTCTCTATTGTACTTTATGTTAACTATTTACTATCTAGTATAGAATCTATATAAAAAGAGCTGAACAACCAACCAGTCCATATATTAAAAGTAGAAAGGAAGGACAAATATTTTTGACAGTACAGTATTTAATGAAAACAAGGGCCTAATTTCATTTAATATGTAGTTATATTCATATCAATTGTGGGTTCATTTCAACTAGATGCATGTGAATTTTAGTTTAAAGTGAATTGATAGATGAATGGCTTGGCATTTAAATATTTTGATGTGATAGCTAATAATTCACCAGGTGATCTCAAGGCACTTAATACAACACAAGAAGTAATGTTTTGGATTTCTTCAAAGCTCTAGGGGAAAGATACAGATTCTACTTAAGCAAACAAGTAAATATTGAGTCAGTACATTTTGTCTCTTGAAAGTAAATGTATTTTGACCTATTTATAAATAAAATGCCTTGAGGTACATAAATAGAGAGCTACCACCTATGTTCTCCATCCTTCATTTTTAACCAATTTATTGTGTTCTTTCCTTGTGCTGCATGTAAACTCTTTGAAATCTAACAAATTATGTAACCCACCCAAATTTCCAGAACTATGTTTGATTTATGCGAGCTGGGATTTTAAAAAATGTAACATCCCCATTCTCCAATGCTCATCTCCATTTTACATTAATGCCTTGGAAAAGGTATTTCACAGGAAAAATGATGAAACTCATGGCATTTGCCAACCTGCTCAGGGCACCATCAATTGAAATGAACTAGATGTGAGTGTGTGGCTACGTAATTTTGAAGGTTTGATCCAATCACCCTTGCCTATAGTCAAGACAACAACAGATATTTCTTATATCTGTTGCTTATTTCTGTAATTTTAGTAATTTATTACCAAATCACATTTTGAAGCTAGAGAAAGTCTTAAAGGTCATCGTTCCACCTGTGTCCTTATTTGATAGTGGAAAACATTTAGACCTAGAAGGATTGGGGGCTTTCCAGAGTGTACATTCATGGATAAGTCCCAGGCAGACCCAGAGTTAAATGGTCTGGGTTGGTGTTCTGGTTGCCTAACTCACTCTCTGCTACTTTAAGGAGTCTTTTTACCTTGTTAAGAGGCAATTTTCTCAGCTGTAAAAATCTGACACCTATTTCACAGAGGTATTAGGAATGACATAATACAAGGGAAAAATCCTGTACACTATAATGTTCTCCACAAATACATTACAGGGGCTTTTTCCAACTAACCAGCACACTAGGTCCTTTATTGTTAGTGATATTATTTTGTCTTGCTTATCTTACAGGACATAAGCTACTAAACAGCAAAGGGAACATCAGGGGATAAAATTCCAGCTTTTCTAGATTGAAGCAAAGCTGCCAAGAAGGGCATTTTCTTTCATCTCAATGTACTTTGAAACTATCTGAAATGATTTACTCACAGCTTGTACCCATCTTCTTTGTAAAAATTTGAGTAAAGGATGAAAAAGTAATAATGGTATGAGAAATAATTATGACAGCTGCAAGCCTCCATGGTCAGGCTCCTCATCATATCATTACTATGAGGAATGCTATCTGGACAGTACCTGAGTCCATAAAGTGTCAGGTGGCCATTTGGCAAGAGAAAAAGGAAGGAATCAGATCAACATTTTATAAGTGGTTTGCATTTTTTTTGCACCTGTTATTCTACAATTTCTTTCAGTTATATTTCAAAACACTACAGTTGGGATCTCCTTGCCAACCTGAGATGGCATAAGCCTGGATAACAGAACAAAATGTGAGAAGGTCCTTCTGTCTTTAACGCCTGTTCACCAGTGAATCAGCCTCCAATTAATCTGTTTCTTCAGTAGGAGTTTAATAAAAGTCAAGCGCACACATGTTCAGGCTTGTTTAGCATTGAAGTTGTGTTAACATTATCTGTCTAGCCGGGTCAAAAATCCTATGTAATTAGATGCCAGAAACCATTTCAAAAAATTTAAGGATTTCCACTTATTATAAGCAATTGATTAGCTGAGATAAGGAACTGCAAATCTAAAATGAAAATGTAATGAGAAGGATGCTTCCCATTAAATGCTGCAAAGGGAAGAAAGTTTGTTTTGTGGCCAAACTGCACATAAAACTCAATATATTAGATTTGTTATTTTCTACTTGTTTATGAACCAGAAAATTCAGGATCCTCTTGCAACTCTTATTTCCACTGTACTGTGTGAGTGATGATCAGATTTGGTCATTTATATTCAATCGTACACAGCATTATGCTTGGAGAAAGCTCTTAACCCAGTCATCTGTGCCTATGAACTAAGTGTGCCTCACTGTTTTCTGGAGGAAATCAACAACACTGCAGATGGAAATACAGGTTGGATGCATTTATGACAAGCTGAGTTAGCAACTACAAAAGCTCAGCACTGAAAACTTCAGAGACCCTAGCTAGCCTGTTTGGTTTGGGCAATGGTAGAGGCAACAAAATCTTACGAAAACCTGGTTCTCTTAGAATTCAGGGGAAATGACGTTTAATTCGTACCTGGGGTGGTACATCAACTTTGCATAAATTACAAAGCACAATCACCTTCACCACCATCTCTGGAGCCCATGTTGGAGTCTGCTCAGGCTGACGAACATGTAATTTAATTCTTGTTCTTAAATTTGCAGTGTCGGAGGATGAAATAAAGATGAGTTATATATGCAGGATTTTTCATACAATTGTGAAACTTTTTAAAGACATTTAAGAAATCACAGTTCAAGGCACAAAAAGAGATATTTAAGGCAGAAAAGAATTAATAATTATTGTTCATACTCAGCTTTTAAATTTCATCTCATTACATAGAAAAATAATCTATAACATTCCTTTCTTGAGAATTTTATAATCAATTCATTGAAGATGACTTTATCTGTACTCATTTAAAATAAGTGCAGAGGAATTATCTACATATTGCAAATGAAGATGAAGCCATGTAAGATAGACTTACCTATTAGGGAAATCAATAAATTAATGGACATTTACCACCATGGTGATGTCCTGTACCATAAAAGGTCTAATGCATTGTGAAGCCCAATTTTGCTTAAAATTCTTGGTTTCACTGTATTCTTTTTTTTGCATTATTAATTTTGTCACAACTTGCTATCTACAAAACAAAATAATCAAAAATGGAAAAGACACTGGGAGTAAAAGCAGGGTCAGAGTGTATTTCTTCTTTATTCTGTGTCGATAACCGATAGCTCTAAGATCCTTGTATCTCCAACATACTCTTACTTCCTATCTCCTATTCATTCAGAATGTGTTGGATTTGGTAATTTGAATAAATTTTAAAGTTATTTTAAAAGCGTTCCAAGACAAATGATAAGAAATCTAACGTTTACATAGTTATCATATGGAACTAAGTCTGAAAGCATGTATTTATGGATCCTATTTACCCTCCATAGTTTTCTTATCATTATTCTTATTTATCCTCATTGTCTGTGTAATCAGTACTCTTTACAAGTACTTCAAGGAGATGGAAAAATGATTCACACTATGTTTAGAGACATGTCACTAGAGGGCTAAACTCCAATTATAGTCTCATACCAAGAGTCCGTTTTCTATTTCCCTTTTTACATAGGTTGTTCTTGAGTTGGCAAAAATTAGAAAACAAAGAACAAGAACGCTGTCTTCAAGGAAATGGCAAAGACATTTTAGGAATTCTCCCTCCTATTTTTCTGCAATTTTGGGTGATTCATGAAGCCTTACCATGTCTCATTGCCTCTATTGTTAAATGTGAGAAATCATGAGATAATTCATATAAATAATCTTTGCAGACTTCAAAGAACTCTACCCAATGAACTAATTCAATCACTATATTTAATACAATTCTTTCATTGTTGGGATGTTGGGATTGAGAGAATTCTTCCTCTTGCCAGGATATGCTATAACTTTTTGGCCTTAATGAGCATCTGGAAATATATATCCCAATAGATGAATTATATTATAAAATATTTTCTCTTATGATGAAGGTCATAAAACCACTTAGTAAATTGGAGATACAAGAGTTGGCAAAAGATAAAGATTATTTAAATCCCTATTACTTTAAAATCTTTATGTGAGTTAGGCTACTTTTCATCAAATCAGATTTTTACTTGGTATACCATGACATCATTACATAATAGTATTATTGTAGGCACCAATTGACCCACTGGAATAGGTTCTCACTACTTAGGAAAACCCGTAAAAGCTAATGCTGTGTTCCTTATTCAAGATGGCCATCAGCTAGCAATCCTTGAAATGGTACCGGTATTTAAAATTTAGTCATGGCTCATAGTTTCTTTACGACCTTTTAATGATATTTCTGATAATGCTTCCAGTTAGTGAAAACAGAAAAAAAATTTATGAAAATACAGAGCAAATGAAAATATAATTATTTAAGATTTTTTTGTTGTCCCCAAATTCAACTGAATAATATAGACTCAGCAAAATGTGAACAAACAATGCAATATAATTTTACCATGTTTTTTGTGGGACCATCCATAGAGCATTTTTGATTATGGTGAAATTTTAAAGGACAGATTTACTAAGAATATGGAAGGTATAGTGATAAAGATGAATAATTCCACAATACTGATTAATACAATATAAATGAAGAACTGAGTTCCATAGATGTTTTTGTGTTCTGATTCAGATTATAATTACAATCATCCTCATCTGGAAAGACACCTCATTATATATCTTTCAGTCCAGGATTACTTCACTTTGCTTTTGTTTACATAAATGGTCTGTGGTACCTCATCGTTCTTAGATAACAGTGAAACATAGTTGCATATGCCCAGTAATTCTTCTCTTCCTAATTTATATATATATATATATATTTTTTTTTTTTTTTTTTTTTTTTTCTTTATGTAAGCCTCATTTTTTTTGTTGTTTTTTTGAGACAGGGTTTCACTATATAGTTAAACTGACCTTGAGTTCACTATGTCGCCCAGGCTAGTCTGGAACTTGCAGTGATCATCCTGTCTCAGCCTCCTGAGTGCCGGGATTATAGCCTTGGAACATGACGCCCTGCTCTATGTAAGCCTTTTTTGAGCCTCTGGACTAACTACTGTTAAAGTCAGTCTTTAGGTATGACCTCTGCATTAAATAAAGCAAGAAAATATTCTGTATATTGTGTGCTCCCATTGTATGTTGTAGTTTTCTCTCTGCAAATATGGTGATTTTTAATTATTTGTTGAGTACTTTTCTTTCAACTTCAACTAAAAACACCATGAACTCAGGAACTATGTCTTGGTCACTATTAAATTCTTAGTTCTGTATAATGTTGGAACATAAGCTCAAAAATATCTCCAGGCTGAATGATCACTCTTGAAATCTCTTTCACCTCCTTATTTCCTTAATACCGATGAATTATTTGTACTCAAACTGAAATGCCATCCCTTTATTGTTTTTTCTTCTCTGTTGCCTAATTTAATTCTTCTTTGATATTTTTTAGATTGTAATGACCATTGTGAAATAAATTATAAGGCTCTTTAATATCAATATCTTTAAAAATTATTGTAGTTTTTACAATTTATGGTCTAGATACTCTGAGATTTTGTTATTTGTATTTGGTTTTGTTGTCAAACTGGAGGGGTAGGTAATCCTGAAAAAGTCTCTTCAGGCAAAGCATAACAATTTTTCTCCCTTTCTCTCAATATCTTTGTGTCTCCTTCCTTCTACCTCTCTCTGAATGGTACTTTGACCACTTTCAAATTTTTTTCTTGAGGATATGGTACAAGCCAGAGTCCTGGAATATTTTATTTTCACTGTGTCACAATGTGTAGGAAGGAAACTTACAGATGAAGAAGCTGTCTCATTGCTCTACATTTCACCACATGACCTGGGACTCGTCCAGTTTTCTCAGCTCTCAGTATAATAAGCACTTCAAAATGTGAAGTAAAATTCATACTGACATTTACTGGATGAATCCTTGTAATTCATAGACCCTCAATGTGAATGAAAAAAGATGTCTGCTCCCAAAACATGGCCTTCTGGGAAATTCCTTTCATATTTTCATTTCTGTTATTTCAGTAGGTGGGAGGTAGTATTAGTCATTAAAGTTACCAATTGGAATATAAGAAATTGAAAGACTTTTTTCTTTATCATATCACACAGTAGTGCTATCTGAGGCTGCTAACCCAGAGAGTATATAAGGTATCTACAATACCAATCAGGGGTCCCTCCAAAATAACACATCAACTGTGAACAATTATTCTGCCCACAGTCTTATTAATTTTTTATGGCACCACAGCTGTAGTGTAGGATTTGTGCTTTGCAGTCTTTATGATTTTAAACTTTCCAGCAAAGAGAGCCACTTGTCATGTGTGTTCTTATCTTGGCTATCAGTAGCTCTTGGGTTACCTTGGACTTCTCCCTGTTCTTCACAGACTAGCATATTTATGACTGCTTTCATCTCTAAGCATCTATTAGTTTATGCAAAATGGTAATGATTTTATAGCTTAAAGTTGTAGGGAAGTTAAGTGTCTGTTACAATGGATGAATAAAGAAGTTCACTAGAAAGCTCTAATTAAGCTGTCATTGCGTGTTTTGTGTGCATATTCAGTGACCACTGTATATATATATATATATATATATATATATATATATATGCATCAAAAATTGTAGCCATATTTTAGAAAACAAAGTGCAGTTGTTAGAAAAAATACTTGATAATTTTTACTATCTTTCTAAACCATAGAAGCAGGCTGGACACAATCCCGTTGAGTTCTGATCTCTGGTACATGAAACACCAGTAATGACAAAGGGTGCTAAGAAATAATGCTAACAAAATGGACACATTCAGGGAGAGTTTTTCAACAATAATAGGAACTTGAAGTGTTTTTATTTCAAGTACAGTCCAACTGGAAAGACAGTCCTGTAAAAGACACTTCTTTAATGGCCTTTCTCCAAATAACATTTTGTATTTCTTAAGTACCAATTAAATAATAAGATTTCTTGTAAATTATCTGGAGAGCTTTTCCAAAAGACAAATTTTAGATAAATTGCATTCTTCTTAGTAATATCAATAATGATGCCTGCCCAGTGTATAAATTGGCATTGGTGATATATAAGTCCTAGCTCTTAAGGCATAAAATGCAACACTGAAAATGTCAGTCCCTAGATTATTAAATTTGCAATAATCTAAATCCTATACTCAAAAGAGAGGGGAGTCTAACTTTGGAAACCTAGACATTTTGGGCTATCTAGCTCCAAAATTTATTATAATATCACAAAACTGAAAATAGGACCACCTACATTTAATGAAAAATACTTTAAATAATCTATTTGGAAGAACATATTTTATTTTGTAAACAAGTAAAAAACTATGTGTCTCCAAAAGTTCATTTTCCTCTTTCTTTTATTTGTTCTCTTTTCCTTTCTTTTTCTATATACACACTTATCATATTCTATTATTTTGAAGAATGGTTTGAGCTTTGAAGAACATGTATCTATCAAGATTTCTGTCTTGAGATGCGTATTTACATTAGTTGCTTTTTTAAAAAAGATATTTACTTACTGATTACTGAAAAATTCTCCCAACATAATGACTTTTGTTGAAAACTAGACTGGTCATCAAAAGGTCAAAATCATACATAATTTTTCTTATGTCTCCAAAACCAAAACAATAAAGACTTTCAATACATTCATTAGTTTTCTATCTATGTTTCTTTACTTCCTCATCCATCTCTACTTCATTTGCTGATTTCATAGCATTATTTCAAGCTGTTGAAATAATTACCCCATTGAAAGCCATCCAAAATAAATCTAGGTTGCCTTTTAAAAATATAGTACACATGTAGATATTATTGAGAGCTACAAGGTATGTATCATGGGAATATACTCATTACATAAACAAACATTTCTAATTGAAAGCTCACATAATATATGTGGGATTTATGTTTAAAACTTTTTTGTAATTACTGGAAACTAGTAGGTTCATAAAAGTCCTTGTGATCTTACCGAATAAAAGTATCTGGAAAAAATATAGGAATTAAAGGCACTTCCCCGACCCCTATTCTCTAAGAGCTGCAGAATGTAAGGGATAGGAGTTACTTTGGAAACTGACCACTCCACTCAGATCCTGATAAGTTTCTGTGGACCCCGGTTACTTAATTCATTTCTGTCACTTTTTTTTTCCAAAGCCAACGGACCTCTATTTCCTCCCATGAATCTCACGGATAGCCTATGTGTTAGCTTGAATAATACATTTTTGTTTGTGACCTGAAGTATCACACGAATAAACCTTTCCTAGGTTCCAATGATAACATGATAAATGTCTTGAATCTGTAGTAATTATTTTTGAAATGTGAATTAAGGCAATGTTTTCCCATGATTTTCCTTGAAAAGAAAAAGGAAATGTACAATTTCAGTTTACTGTTGAGCTAGAAAAGCCCTTGGGTCTTCTTCTTTGGCTGCTCCAAATCTTTCTCAGGGAAAGGAGTGTCCTGCTCTGAAAGCAAGGGTAGTAAGGAAATTCTGTAACCTCTGACATCCACGTGGCCAAGGGTGGCTGAAGGCCATGCGATTGTATTTGCAGGGAGACAGAAAAGGGGACTGGTGGTAGTGTATGATTTTCTTTTGTAACTTTATAATTGTGAGTCAATTGAGTTAAGTGCTTGCTTAATAATTGCCCTGCAGACTGAAGGCAGTCTCCCCAAAACCAAGGAAATAAAAACCAGTATTGTGCTGCATAGCATGTTTTAGAATAGAGGAGAAATCAGATCTTGCTTCACATAATGGCGTAAATGTTTCTCTGCAGTTGCATCTAACAAAGGTATCACATGGGCATAAATCAACAAGAGTAACATATTTCAGTACAGTTAATTATCCTGAGTTATCCCAAGAAACTAGGTTTTATTGTGTAATCTGTGAGGAAATCTGTTGTTCCGGCCCTAAATCCTTTTCTCAACCAGGTGATTATCAACTACATTTTTGTACAGGAGAGAATTAATGCCACATACTGCCTAAGCAGCTTTGGAGGCAAAAAGGCCTGGACCTGTAATAACTTTTGTGTGAGGTATTGATTCAGAGAGCATGAGGGAGCCTGTCACAGGGTGGCTGGGGGCTTTCTGAACCCTTCTCTACCTTTTATATTCTACCACATACATCCACCTCCACTGCGAACTCTCCCATTAACTCTCCACAGGAGACCTCAGGTAACTGCCTGCTGTCACCCCAGACTGAGCAAAACCCTAGGTCAAAAGCTGGCCCCATAATGACATCTGATTTTCAAGCCAGCGACAATCAATACAGCTTTAAAATCTG